>NC_021164.2:30754858-30755802 GCF_000331145.2 Cicer arietinum
TCATGCTTATATGTTCAGGATTCAAGAAAAACAAGACCTGCGAAAATCTATTAGGAAATCTATTAAAGCTTTATAAAATCGATTGGGAAATCGATTGTCCTGGTGTTTCCTTTGATTTTATATAAGCTTATTCAACTACTTTTGAAAAAGAACTTTCACAACTTTTAAAAATCTTTGACACAATCTTTTGGAAAACTTTTCACAACCTTTGAACAACCTTGAGAGAAAAGTTTTACAATCACACAAACATTCATTGCCCAAATACCTTTTGTGTGAGAACCAATATAGTGTTTCCGCTGCTTAAAAATTATAATGACTCAATTTTTTATCCAAAGGCATTTCTTTATTTATTTCTCTGTTTTAGTTTAATTACTTTTGAAAAAAAAATACACCCTCGCTTTGAAAATCGGGGTGTTACAAACTCTGGGATACAGTGGTCACTGAATAGAATAGAGAGAGAGTTTTAAGATTGATAGGCTGGGAGAGCTGGAACATCTGTAAAACACTCTAAGATTCTATTGGAAAAAGGCCGAAATCGTTTTATTTCGGGACTGGACGTAGGTCGTCTGATTGATGACTGAACCAATATAAAATCTTGGTGCAATCTCTCTATCCCTTATCTCTTTACTTTTCATGTTCATCTTGTATGCGATCTAATATTTCCGTTGTGTACTTTGTGTATGAACCTTGCATAGTTAATATAGGAATTAAAATTGAACACGTTGGATTTGATCTTAATTCTCTTATTCTTAATCAAAAGAAGTCATATTTTTCCAACAATTGGCATCAAGAGCCTAACTTTTTTAGAGAAAAACTCATAAAAGAACATGACTTCTTTAGATTTCCTAGGAGAAGGGGCATCTCTAACCAGACCCCCTGCCTTTAATGGTACATCATACATGTACTGGAAAGAGAGGATGCTCATCTTTCTAGAAGCATGTGGG
>NC_021164.2:30756030-30756476 GCF_000331145.2 Cicer arietinum
TCTTAATCAGAAGAAGTCATATTTTTCCAACAATTGGCATCAAGAGCCTGACTTTTTTAGAGAAAAACTCATAAAAGAACATGACTTCTTTAGATTTCCTAGGAGAAGGGGCATCTCTAACCAGATCCCCTGCCTTTAATGGTACAACATACATGTACTGGAAAGAGAGGATGCTCATCTTTCTAGAAACATGTGGGCTGGACATATTAGAGGCAGTGGAGAATGGTCCCTACGTGCCTAAAATTGCAGGCGCTGAGGGATCATCCATCATCATCAAACCAAGATCTGATTGGTCTGATGATGACAAAAAGAAAGTTGGTTATAATGCTAAGGCCAAGAATATTATAACATCTGCTTTGTGTGCAGAAGAATTTTTTAGGGTGTCAAACTGCAAATCGGCAAAGGAAATGTGGGATACTCTTCAGGAAACACATGAAGGCACCACA
>NC_021164.2:30757117-30760620 GCF_000331145.2 Cicer arietinum
ATGTTGGTCAGAAAATTCAAGAAATTTTTGAAAAAGAAAGGAAGCCAGTCAAGAAAACCACAGAATGCCAAGGCTAAAGGCTTCAGCAAAAGTGATACCAATGATAGCAAAGTCATAACTTGCTATGAATGTGGTAAAACAGGCCACATCAGATCTGAGTGTTATAAACTGCAAAACAAAAACAAGCCTGTAAAGACTAAAGGAAAGGATCAACAACCTTCAACAAAGAGAGCTTACATTGCCTGGAACGACAATGATGAAGATTCATCTGATGATTCTGAAGATGAAGAAGCTAACTTGTGTCTCATGGCAAATACTGACTCAGAATCTGACAGTGAAGTAAGTACAACCTCTAATCCATTCTATGATGAACTGCATGATGCCTTTAATGAATTGCATACTGAATATGTTAGTGTTCTCAAACAATTAATCAGTACTAAGAAACTGCTAGAAGAGAAATGCATGTTGTATGATGAGATTCATTTGAAGCATGAGTCTCTTAGAGACATAAATGAAAATTTGAAAAAAGAAGCATGTGCATTGAAATGTGATGTAGCTAAGTTTAATAGTGGTAAAAACAACTTAGACAGACTTCTTAGAAATCAAAGAAATCTAAATGTTAAAATTGGACTTGGCTATAAACAAAACATGCATGTTAAAGGGCATCAGAAGTTTGTTAAATCAAAACAAATGCATGATAACTTTACTAGACCAAATCTGAAATCATCCCTTGTTGTTGTATGTCATTTTTGTTGCAAAAAAGGACATATGGTTTTCAACTGCAAACTGAAAAAACTTGCCAACAGAGGATGGAAACAAATTTGGAAAGTTAAGTCACAAGCATTTGAAACTAACCCCCTAGGACCCAATTTGAATTGGGTACCTAAATCCAAAACTTGAATCATTTTTGAAGATATGCTTGGCATCTAGGAATCAATCATGGTATCTGGACAGTGGATGCTCCAAGCATATGACTGGAGACAAGTCAATGTTCTTGTCTCTGAACTTAAAGGAAGGAGGCTTTGTCAAATATGGTGACAATAACAAAGGGAAGATCTTAGGTTTTGGAGACATCAGAAACAAATCATCTACAGTGATTAAAGATGTTTTGTATGTCAAGGATCTAAAGCACAACTTGCTAAGTATCAGCCAGCTGTGTGACAAGGGATTCAAGGTACATTTTACCTCTATGAGCTGCACACTTGAGCATAAGGAAGTTAAAGGTACGAAATTGACACGTAAAAGAGTCAACAATATTTACATGATAGATTTTGATTCCTTACCTGCAAATGATATATGTTGCTTATTATCTAATGTTGATGAGAACTGGCTGTGTCATAAGAGAGTGGCTCATATTCATATGGACCACTTGAATAGACTAGTTAGAAAGCAGTTAGTCCTAGGTCTCCCAAATAGGAAGTTTTCTAAGGATAGGTTATGTGACCCCTGTGAGAGGAGTAAGCTAGTTAAGTCTTCTTTGCCCCTATAGACTTAGTTCAAACCAGTAGGGTCTTACAGTTGGTACACATGGACTTGTTTGGTCCATCTCAGGTTAGAAGCTTTGGAGGGAACCTATATGGGTATGTGCTGGTAGATGATTACACTAGGTTCACATGGACATATTTTCTGACTCACAAGAGTGAGGCATTCTCAACTTTTAAGAAATTTGCTACTTTGGTTCAAAATGAGAATAATCAGAAAATCATATCCATTAAAAGTGATCATGGAGGTGAATTCCAAAATGATTCTTTTCAAACCTACTGTGAACATCATGGTATCCAACACATATATTCAGCCCCTAGAACTCCACAGCAAAATGGAGTAGTAGAGAGGAAGAATAGATCCTTAGAGGAACTAGCTAGGACCATGCTTAAGGACTCTAACCTTCCTAAATACTTTTGGGCTGATGCCATAAACACTGCCACTCATGTAGTGAATAGGGTTCTTATTAGGCCTATACTAAGAAAGACTCCCTATGAGTTATACAAGGGTAGAAAACCTAACATATCTTACTTTAGGGTCTTTGGGTGTAAGTGCTTTGTGTTAAACAATGGTAAAGAACATCTAGGTAAGTTTGATCCTAATAGGGTCTTTGGGTGTAAGTGCTTTGTGTTAAACAATGGTAAAGAACATCTAGGTAAGTTTGATTCTAAGGCAGATGAGGGTATCTTTCTAGGTTATTCTCAGTTTAGTAAAGCTTATAGAATCTACAATAAAAGAACCAAAACTATAGAGGAGTCAGTTCATGTAAAGTTTGATGAATTGTTTGCTGAAAACTTGAACAAAACTCCTTCTATAGTTGGTAACTCATTGGATGATATTGTAGAGTCTGAACCAATAGAACCTAGTGAACCTGTACCTCCAACCAACCTTGACTGTGTAGAACCTATTAGGGAAGATGATTTACCCAAGGAATGGAAGTTTACCAAAAACCATCCCATAGACAACATTATTGGAGAGATCTCAAAAGGAGTTTCAACCAGAAAATCACTTAGAGAATTTTGCAACTTTACTGCCTTTGTTTCTCAAATAGAATCCAAAAACATGAAGGAAGCTCTTATGGACCATGACTGGATAGTAGCCATGCAAGAGGAGCTCAATCAGTTTGAGAGAAACCAAGTATGGACTCTAGTTCCGAAACCAGAGGATAAACATGTTATAGGAACTAGGTGGGTGTTCGGAAACAAAATGGATGAGAATGGTGTTATTAATAGGAATAAAGCTAGGTTAGTGGCCAAGGGTTACAACCAGGAAGAGGGAATAGATTATGATGAAACCTATACCCCAGTAGCTAGACTAGAAGCCATTAGAATCCTGCTTGCTTATTCATGTATAATGGACTTTAAACTTTATCAGATGGATGTTAAAAGTGCATTTTTAAATGGAGACATCCAGGAGGAAGTTTTTGTGAGTCAAACACCTGGTTTTGAAGATCCTAAGCTTCCAAATCATGTGTTTAAACTGACAAAAGCCCTCTATGGCTTGAAACAAGCTCCAAGAGCTTGGTATGACAAGCTGAGCAATTTCCTCTTACAAGAAAAGTTTTCAAGGGGAAATGTGGATAAGACACTTTTCATCAAAAGACAAGGAAAAGACATTCTATTGGTACAAATTTATGTTGATGACATAATATTTGGATCAACAAATGATAAGCTTTGTAAAGATTTTGAAAATACAATGAAAGGTAGATTTGAAATGTCCATGATGGGAGAATTGACTTACTTCTTGGGATTTCAAATCAAACAAAGCAAGAATGGTATTTTCCTAAGTCAAACCAAATACTGCAATGATCTTTTAAAGAAATTTGGTTTTGATAAGTTTAAATCCATTGATACACCTATGAGTCAAGCCTGCTACTTAGATAAAGATGAGAAGGGTAAACATGTAGATGTGACTGTGTTTAGAAGCTTGATAGGATCCTTACTTTACCTAACAACTAGTAGACCAGATATCATGTTTAGTGTGTGCATGTGTGCTAGATACCAAGCCAATCCAAAGGAATC
>NC_021164.2:30761097-30765364 GCF_000331145.2 Cicer arietinum
TGTAGATGTGACTGTGTTTAGAAGCTTGATAGGATCCTTACTTTACCTAATAGCTAGTAGACCAGATATCATGTTTAGTGTGTGCATGTGTGCTAAATACCAAGCCAATCCCAAGGAATCTCACCTTAGTGCAGTTAAGAGGGTTTTTAGATATCTCATAGGAACCAAAAATCTAGGTTTGTGGTATCCTAAGGGATCCACTTGCACTCTAGTTGGTTATTCTGATTCTGATTTTGCTAGATGCAAATTGGACAGAAAAAGTACATCTGGTACTTGCCAACTATTAGGAAACTCTTTTGTTTCTTGGCATAGCAAGAAACAAAACAGTGTTGCACTCTCAACTGCTGAAGCTGAGTATGTAGCAGCTGGTAGCTGTTGTTCACAGATTCTTTGGATGCAACAACATCTCTTAGATTTTGGTGTTGATCTAGGAACAGTGCCCATCTTGTGTGATAATACTAGTGCTATTAATATCACTAAGAACCCTGTCATGCATTCTAGGACTAAGCACATAGAGATTAGGCATCACTTCATTAGAGACCAATATCAACAGGGCAAGATTAAGTTGGAATATGTCAATACAACTGAGCAGTTGGCTGACATTTTCACCAAGGCCTTGCCCAAGGACAGTTTCTTCTTTATAAGAATGAAACTTGGCATTATTGATCTCAATGAAATCTGATCCATATGCAACAATAACCAATCTTGTGCATCCAATAGGTGTGTTTGCATCATTGGATTAACATTTAGGTTATTTTTGTGTGTTTGTGTTATTGGATGAACATTTAGGTCATTTTTGTCATCCCTAGGCTTCTTCTTGTCCAAATAGGGTTTTCAACCAATCTTGTGCATCCTATAAGTTCATTTGTGTCATTGGAAAAACATTTAGGTCTGTTTCGTCCGGAAATCGATTGATCACATCACAGAAGCCAGATTGCTGAAGTTTGTTTTATCTCAATCGATTGGAAAATCGATTATATATTTGGAAAATTGTTTAAGGAATCGATTGGATAATCGATTGTTTGGTCAAGGCGTCTACAAATTTGAGAAGTTTTTCAGACTCAAACCCGAGCATCGATTGGGAAATCGATTGGATCAACTTTGTTTTGGACCTGAACTTACAACAATCGATTTGGGAATCGATGTTGTGTTTTGAAGATTTCTGAACATGGGAAGCAATCGATTTGGACATCGATTTAGTAAAGAAGGATAAGTTACACAATCGATTTGGAAATTGATTGACAATATGTCCGTTGAGAAAAATTATAGCCGTTGGAAGTGGGTGTAACAGATAGTTTTTTGAACCACGTCAACCTAATCGATTGGGTAATCGATTTGGTAAACCCAGAAGTAAAACAGAATCGATTGGGCATTCGATTTTGTACAGTGCTATAAAAACCCTGGTAAACCCTAAATCGATTTCACAATTTATTTTCACTCTCAGCTCTCAGTTCACTCATCCAACTTCAAATTTCTCTGCATCTAATCCTCCTCAGTCATCAATCTTCAATCAACATACTACCATGGCTAGAGTAAAACAAACTTCCAGACGCCCATCATCATCATCAAAATCCATTTCACTAGACTCTTCTTCTACCTCAAGTGGAAGAACTCTTTCACCTTCACCTCCTCCACCTCCCTCACCTCAAGCTAAACGTGTTTCGATCCCTACCCATAAAGTTTTAGCCAAGGATGAAGGCAAAGATGTTGCCACCAATCAGGAACCAAGTAAGAAGAGGAAGGCTCCTCAGTCAGAAAAATTAATGGGTGATGCTATGAAGGTAGCCACCAAGAAGAAGAAGAAGCCTTCATCTCCACCAAAGAAGGTTCAGCCTTCAAAGGAAAAACAAGTGGAAGGCAAGTCTCTTCCTGATTCTTTTCTAAAAAGAAAAATCCAAGAAGCCAGAACATTGGATTTCACCTTTTTTGATACAAATGGGTTTGCTTTTCAAAATCATTTGAGATTTCATGGATTAGAAGATTTCCTTTCTTCATCACTGGAAGTCTATCCGAAGTTGATACGTGCTTTTTACTCCACCTTCATTCTAACCAAGATGGGTTTTGCTGTTGAAGTCAAAGGTAAAAAGATCACAATGACTTTTGAGGACTTTTCAAAGTTAACTGGTTTACCATTTTATGGATACACCATTGATGGTAGAGCACAGGATGCTCCTGAAGATGAAGGTTGGGAAACTTCAATAGACAAGCATGCGGCAACTAAGGAGCTAATGATCGACAGCTTTGTTGAGAAGGTTTCTCTTCCAACAGGCCAGATGAAAGTTGAGCACCGGATGCTCATGTATGTGCTAACAAGGATGTTAGTACCTAGAGCTGGAAATCATGCGGTTGTACAGCGGCTGGATATTATCCTGCTGTGGGGGTTGTACAAAGAGCTCAGAATGAGCTGGGCATGGATAGTGCTGCTGAACATGATGGAATCAGCACAAGGAAAGCACATCCTACCCTATCCCCAAGTGGTGACAAAGATTCTGAGGCATTTCAAGGTGTCTCTAGCCAATGAAGAATCTCTCAAAATCACACTGACATTTAGTGAATCAATCGTGAACCAAATGCAGCTGCGACGCATAAATGGAGTATGGACAAGAGCTCCATCTACTGCTGTTCAGGCACAACCCAGTGTTGATCAAGCCCAAGCAAGTGCCCAACCACCTGCACAATCTGAAGCATCTTCTGAGATCATGACGAAGCTGCTGGAGTTTATGAAGATTCAAGCTGCCCACAACGAAAGAGTGGAAGCCTCTCTTCGAAAGCTCCAATCAACTTTGAACTCTGTGGTTCAGGATGTGGATGCTATTCAAGAGCACTTGGGGCTCAAAATGTCTTTTGAAGACATTGCAGAGATCGGACGACAATCAACCGAAGATCCAAACCCAGTCAACCTAGATGGATCTGATCCTTATGGGGAGGAGACACCTGCTGAGGTTAACACAGCGGTCTCTCCTTCTCCTGCTGGTGATAATGAGGATCAGCCCTAGATTCATTGTTTAGGTTTAGTGTCTGTGTTGTTTGTCATGCTCTTGTACTACTCTTGTTTTGGTTGTCTTTGTAAATTTTTATGTATATATCTTTTTGTTTAATCATCTCTCTTTGTATATTTCTTTTTGCTTTTTATGACAAAAGGGGGAGATTGATTTTAACTTGCGATTATTTTTTTTGCTCTAATATGTTACAAGCTGATCACATAATGCTCTGTTGTATGGATATAAGCTCTGACATTTGTATATGCAATACTGATATGCCATATGATCTGATATGCACATATGCACTGATATCATAATGCTAAAATCTGATATTCACTCTGATATATGCTAACTTGTGATCTAATGTAATTCTACTCTAATGCAATGCATATTACTCTGATACAATGTATTGTACCCTGTTTGTACTCTGATATCTTCTTGTACTGATGTTATTGAAATGTATCATACATTCCAAAACTCAGGGGGAGATTTTAAAATAATCTAAATGTTAAAACTATGTATTTGTCATTAAATCAAAAAGGGGGAGTTTGTAAGTCATGAGCTTCCCTGATCATGTTTTTGATTTAATTCCCAAACACACAGTACATGTGAAATATTTAATTGATCTAATGTTTTGAATTGAGAAATATTTCAGGCAAACAAGAAGACACCACACACTTGGAACAATAACTTGCAACTCAAGGAATCAACCAAAGTTGGAGGATGCACTTGAGAAAGACGCAAAATGTATAGTTTTATTAGGTGTCATAGTAAATAAGTTTAGTAGACTAATCACTATGGTATCACACTTAAGCCTTTGCCAATGAATATAAATCAATCAACAAATAAAGCAATTGATGAATCGATTGACAAATCGATTGTCTGACTCAGAACAAGTGTTTTCACTAAACAAATCGATTGGGCAATCGATTGGTTAAATATTTTTGGTGAAACCTGAGTTCTGGGATAACTCTAATCGATTGGACAATCGATTGAGCAATCCATTAAGCAATCGATTTAGCAAGTCACAGAAACAACCAGTTATGGAATCAATCGATTGACAAATCGACTGTGACCAAGTTTCAAAATCAGAAATAAGTTATGTGATGCAGCAAATCGATTGGGACATCAATTGATTTAGTTTTCTTAAACTCCAAGGTTGAGGCAATCAATTAGGCAATCGATTGCAGATAATCATTCATCAGAACAAACTTTGATTAAATCGATTGGCAAATAGATTTTGTCAAAATAGCTGAGGTTCTATAACAAGCACAATCGATTGGCAA
>NC_021164.2:30766379-30775579 GCF_000331145.2 Cicer arietinum
AAAGCTTTATAAAATCGATTAGGAAATCGATTGTCCTGGTGTTTTCTTTGAATATATATAAGCTGATTCAATCACTTTTGAAAGGACAACTTTCACAGCTTTTGAAAATCTTTTTACACAATCTTTTGGAAAACTTTTCACAACCTTTGAACAACCTTGAGAGAAAAGTTTTACAATCACACAAACATTCATTGCCCAAATACCTTTTGTGTGAGAACCAATACAGTGATTTGAGTCAAATTCATAATACTTCTGTAGTTCTTTGTAAAATACAATTCTTTGTAACTGAAAGTTTGGAAAATCCAGTTTGGAAACTGGTAGCTATCTTCGTTGTTGAGAGGACTCATCAAGAAGAAGTTTTACTGTGATCTTGGAAGAGTTTGTAGATGAACTCTGGGATACAGTGGTCATTGAATAGAATAGAGATAGAGTTTTAAGATTGATAGGCTGGGAGAGCTGGAACATCTATAAAACACTCTAAGATTCTATTAGAAAAATGCCGAAATCGTTTTATTTTGGGACTGGACGTAGGTCGTCTGATTGACGACTGAACCAGTATAAAATCTTGGTGCAATCTCTCTATCCCTTATCTCTTTACTTTTCATGTTCATCTTGTATGCGATCTAATATTTTCGCTGTGTACTTTGTGTATGAATCTTGCATAGTTAATATAGGAATTAAAATTGAACACGTTGGATTTGATCTTAATTCTCTTATTCTTAATCAAAAGAAGTCATAATTTTCCAACACACGAGGTATCTTGCTATTACAAAATGGAATTGTGGGTTAAAAATTTATGATTTGGCCAAAAAGTTGTAATTGTTCGATCTGGGGTATCAAGCGCTTGTACAATCAGGAAATGGCACTTATCAATGTTAGTTTTCACCTTTTTTTGTGTTAATCATGATTATTAATATTATTACTATCGTTTATATATATTCACACTTGTGATTTGTTTGTGTTTTCATGTTAAGTATAATGTATTGTCAACGTAGTTGATGTCATCATGTGACTCCTTGGGGCATGTTCAATTCGATTTTATCTATAATTACATTAGTGTTCTGGTTTTATTTATTTGATGTGACAATGCTACGATACAATTGACATTTAGTTGATTTATTAATTGTTATAATGAAAGAAGTATGGAATTTAGTTAAATTTTGAATATGACTTGTTAGATTGATTCAAATTTAACCGATCTAATAAATCAATTTTGAATTTGATTTGTTAGATTGGTTCAAATTTAACCGATGTAATAAATCAATTTTGAATTGAGTTGTTAAATTGGTTCAAATTTAACCGATGTAATAGCTGATCTTATAATTAACTATTTATTACAACGCTTGATGTTAGATCGGACAAGTAACCGATCTAACATGTACCTAAGAATCAATGTAACAAAGTTTAGTTGCACAAGTACTTTATTCAAAGACACATAATAAGATATATATGTAACTCCTGAACAATGGATCCAGTAATCAAATGCATTCTATCTCTTACATATTGCAGCATATCCGATGAAGAGATCTTGTCTTGCGCGTAGCAATATTGCCTTACACTATTTTGATTTCATTAGCCAAAATGATCATTTAGCTTATGCTTATTGATTTCATTTGCTGCAAATAATTTTTCTTCATATCACAACTTTTCTTCTTGAACATTTTAATTATTTCAGGCAGAGTGATTCATTTTGTGTGTTGACTCCATCAGACGAAATGGTCAGAAGATTATGTTTCAAAGGATCCCCTAAATTAGTGTGACAAATATTTTCAATGATATATGAATGAATGAATACTTACAATTGATTTTAGTTGGTATTCTTTTCACTACAAAATATTTTTTATGTTCTTCCAAATGTTGTTCTCAATATTTATTTGTCTACTTTGTCATCAAACAAAAAAGACATGAAACAAAAACATAATCAAGAAAAATGAAAGAAAAAAAAAATAGATTAAAACAATTGATAAAAGAAATTATGATTGTGAAAATTAAAAATTTCTTGATTGAAAATAGATTACATCGACTAGAGAAATTAAAAATATATGTTCATGACAGAACCTATAGGATTTTCCATGAGCAACCAAAAATTAGAAATAGTCTTTTGAAAACCAATAAGCTTCCTTGGTCTTTTAGAGAGTGCGAAAGGTTTTTCACTATTGGTTGACCAATACTTTCTTCTTCTTTGTGGCTTCATCCACATTTATGGGCTCTTAATTAGTAGCAAAGATATGTTTCTATTTTCTAGACATTCTACATTTATGGGCTCTACACATCCTTCATAAAACTCCTTCAACATTCTAATTTCATACAATGATATGTTTCTAATTCAAGTCTTACTCATTCTAAATACTACAGATACATTGTCTATAAACCCACGTTTAAATTTTAAATAGACATAAAATTTGAATTAGGTTATATGAAAATATCAGGATATAATCATTCTTGGTAGCACGTGAATCACGTTATTTAATTTATGACGTAGTGTATATTTAATTTTGTGGTGGAACTAATAATATAATTTACATGTATTCTGTAAAGACTTTAAAATAAAAGTGGTTTACCATACCAAATACACTTAAAGCAATTATAAAAGAAGGTGATTAAAAAATTAATAGATCGATTCAACTTTATTTGCTGCCGCTTTACTTCAAACCCAAGCATGTAAGTTATCCCATGATTTCCATTTCATTTCACAGCCTTAAAAAAGTAAAAGATAAAGTAATATTTAATTTTCCCCTCTAGGCTATGTACCTGAACAGGTCTTCAAGATCCATTCTTCTCGTTTCTTCATTACACAATTTGATATGCTTTTTTTAACCATATATAGCCTAAAGTTCATGCTACCCTTTCCACTCTAATTAATTCATCATGACTTATTTAATTGTTTTTTATTGGATAAAACCAATTCTAATGAGGTTAGCTCCCACATTCGCATATATATAAAATTCTCTTGTGCTAATTTGAGGAGAACCTAGAAGTCTATAAACATGATTATTTTTGGTAGGGTGTGATTTTCTTACAAAAAGGCAAGGAATGATTATGTGCCAATCAAAGTGGGTTGTGAGCAATGTTTCCTAAATATGAATGAATGGGATAGTGATGATTGAGTTAGGTTAATTGGTCATATGCCTTGTTGAGTCCGGCAAATCACATGTGATTTCATTGTATTTTTGGGTGTAGGGTTACATTGCTATAGCTTCTATGTCCCCATATATATTTCACTATCACTATCAATAAACTATTTGTAGATAATCATGAGTGTGTGTGATTTATATGCATACAAAATTAATGGTGTAATTTAATTCGATAGATGCATTAAAATAATCATATGTATGTATTCACCGGAATAAAAAAAATCATGTATATATATATATTTTTATTTAAAAAAAAATAGTATCTAAATTCACACAACTTAAATATAAAAAAGAGAAGAATTTCATGTTCGAACTAAAGTCTCTACATATTAATGTTTTTTACTATAAATTGAGTTATATTTACGAGATTCATTTATATGCATGTATTCTACTGAACCTAGATTCTCTGTAATGAAATGAGTATGTTTTTTATATGCAATAATTAATTTCAAACATTAATTTGACATCAAACAATAAATATTACATCATTAGTAAATTATTGATGAAAGTCTTCTACATAATACACGAGTCAACTTGGCATATTTAATTTTTAAATTAAGAACAATGCTATATAATGCAAAGAGCATCTCGTGAAAACTTAATAATAGGACAATTAAACAATCAAGAAAGGAGTGACACAATGTAAAATGAGGGGTAAACCTCAATTTTAGTCTCTAAAAGTATCGGACGCTATTATTTAATTTAGTCTCTGATTCACGAATCGTCAAAATGTCAATCAGTTTAGTTCCTAACGTTATAACGGTCATGAACTATTTTGATAGTAAATTATATTTTTTTAGAGACTTTTATGATACCCAGTGTATCTTTCAGGGACTATCTTGATGATTCGATGATTAATTTGAATTTTTAGCTGAATCAGAGAAGGAAGAGACAACACTCTATATTTTCGAGGACTAGAATTGTAACACCCCGTTTTTCAAAGCGAGGGTATATTTTTTTTTTTCAAAAGTAATTAAAAACGAACAAAGAATTAAATCAGGAAATGCCTTTGGATAAATAATTGAGTCATTATAATTTACAAGCAGCGGAAAAGTTTCTCCAATTACAAATCCAAAACATTTACACAACATCAAATGGTACATGGAACCCATCCAAAGATGATGTCAAACTGATAATATTAGTAAAAGTACAGTTTTCCAAACTAAAAATACTCCCAACCAAAAAGAAGGACCCCTAGTCCCTATACACCATCCTAATCTGATCATCCTGCCAAAAAGCTATACACCCTGAGTAATCTCCACGCGCCCCGTGAGATCCTCCTAACGTAACTGCAGTCAAGCGTTCCCATCTCCATTCCCGTCCGTAGGGTACGAACCGGTAGGACCGTCCTGACTCTCATCTGAGGGCAAAGCCCAGATTTCCACAATAATTGTAAAGGGTCACCAACCAAAAAAATAACAGTTAACACATAGCAATTAAGTTTTTAAATGCTCAAAACAACTTTTCAACTAAGCATGCACCTTAACAGGATTTTCCATATGCTAAAAGTTCATATAATGCTTGCCAATTAACAATGAACTCAAAATGAAGTTCTCCAACCATCAAGTAATACATAACTGACCAAAGCATTGATAAATCAATTGAGAAATCGATTATCTAACTCAAAATAAGGACTTTTGCTGAGCCAATCGATTGCCAAATCGATTTGGTCAGTTCTGCTGAGTTTTTGCATGACCAAATCGATTTCTAAGTCGATTTTGTCAGTTCTGATGAGTCCCTGGGTTGCCAAATCGATTTCCAAATCGATTTCGGCAGTTTTGCTGAGTTCCTGCCTCTCTGCCAATCGATTTCCAAATCGATTTCTTAAAAGATTTTGAAAGATATATTTATACAATCGATTGGCAAATCGATTAGGTCAAAATGGTGAACTTCCTGCAACTCATCCAATCGATTGGGAAATCGATTTCCCTGATCGTTTTTCCAAAAATTCATGCATTAACTCAAGTCATTCCTAATCAAGTTCACAACCTAACACTTAGCAATTCCTACACGATTACCACGGCAATTGGGATCTCGATAACCATCATACTTACACACAACAATCAACACATAACACTTAGCATTTTCAACGCAATTACCACGGCAATTGGGATCTCGATAACCATCATACTTACACACAACAATCAACACATAACACTTAGCATTTTCAACGCAATTACCACGGCAATTGGGATCTCGATAACCATCATACTTACACACAACAATCAACACATAACACTTAGCATTTTCAACGCAATTACCACAACGACTCAAATTCAAATCACTTAATCATAAAACTCAAATCAACCACGACTCGCGTGCCAAGCACCCTAATGCAATGCGTATATGCCAAAATGCATGGACTCGGAATTCCAAACCAAAACCCTCCTCGAAGGGCCGTAAATCATAATTGTACCGCCTATCGCAGGCCAAAGTACCAATTACCAAGGTGCCACCTATCACGGGTCTGCACGATTTACTAAAAAGCGTAAACCATAAACGTACTGCCTATCACGGGCCCGTATCGTTTACCGAGGTGCCACCTATCACGGGTCAGCACAATTCACCAAAAACGTAAATCGTAAACGTACCACCTATCACGGGTCAGTACAGTTTACCAAGGTGTCACCTATCACGGGTCAACACGATTTACTAAAAGAAAAAGCGGGAATCGTAAATGTACCACCTATCACGGGTCAGTACAGTTTACCAAGGTGTCACCTATCACGGGTCAACACGAATTACTAAATAGTAAATCGTAAACGTACAACCTATCACGGGTCAGTACAGTTTACCAAGGTGTCACCTATCACGGGTCAACACGAATTACTAAATAGTAAATCGTAAACGTACAACCTATCACGGGTCAGTACAGTTTACCAAGGTGTCACCTATCACGGGTCGACACAATTTACCAAATGAAATGCATGAGCATACACAGACTCCATTCACAACAATCGTTAAGCAAATGCAGATATTAAAAGATTCCCCATTTTTAATACCCATTTAACTTAAACGACTTTCAAACAACATTAATTAAATAAGTCATTAAGAGATTCCCCGTTCTTAATACCGATTTAACTTAATGATTTTCAAAACAAAACGTTAAGCAAACAGTCATATTAAGAGATTCCCCATTCTTAATACTCATTTACCGAAACGACTTTCAAACAACATTAATTAAATAAGTCATTAAGAGATTCCCCGTTCTTAATACCGATTTAACTTAATGATTTTCAAAACAAAACGTTAAGCAAACAGTCATATTAAGAGATTCCCCATTCTTAATACTCATTTACCGAAACGATTTTCAAAAACGATAGTTAAGTAACCGAGACATTAAGAGATTCCCCATTCTCAACGCCCAGTTAACTTAAACATTTTCCTCAAATACACATTAAGTAAACCGAGGTATTAAAAGATTCCCCATTTTTAATACTCGTTTAACTCTAATGGTTTTCAAATTCCACAGAAACAAATTCAAACATACTTTCACATTCAAACCATAATTCACAACAACCACACCAATTAACAAACATCAAGTTTCATTTACCCATAATCATACACAATGACATTCAAATTCATTTACCACGAAACATTCATCACTATAAACAAAACCTAACTCTAAGGTTTTTACCCATAACGCACTAGTTTCGTTTTTCCCCAAATCGATACATTTAACCCTAACAAATTCCTTCCCACACAACTACAGATAAGTCCCTAATGCAAGCTAGAAGTTTGGAAGGAGCCCTTACCTCAAAGTCAGCTTTATCGAGTGTTTCCGGTTCCGCGAGAAATTCCGGTAAAATCTCCGCTCGCAACGCCGCTTCCAAATTAGTGCACTAGCACCGTAGCACGGAGGTGAGCAACTTTCCCTTCTATCTCTTCGAGAAAAGAGGTTTGGATCTAGGAGAAACGGAGGGGTTTGTGTTTGGATCTCAAAAACCGTATTTCTTCGTTTTCGAATCAAAGAGGAAGAGTGGAGTTACGAAAACCTTGATCTAACCCTCACCCAACCTTGGGTCACTAGTTTTGAAGGAAAGGAAGCAACGAAAACGAAAAATGGAGGAGGATGGAAATTTGGTTTTTTCTTGCGTGACTGAGGAAGGAGATGGAAAATTCTATTTTCTCTCCTTTCAATTTCTTTCCTTTGTTTTTCCTTTCTTCCTTTTTCCTTCCTTCCTTTATATACTATTTTCTTTTCCTTTTCCTTCCTTCTAGTTTTCCTTTCTTTTTCCCTCCAAACAAACATATATAAATATAATAAATATAACTTAACAAATATCTCAAAATCTAGATATTTATTAAATTACCGTTTCACCCGAAACGCCTTAAATTCTCCGTAAAGGATTTTCCGCAGTTAAATTCAATTTATTTATCGACGAGAAATTCTAATTGGCATCGAAATATCTTTTTGATTATAAAACTCCAAAATATTATTAACTTTGGCTTAAAAGCCTCCGAGCCAAAATCCAAAATATACCAAAAATACATAAAAGGGTACTTTAAAATTATGGGTCTTACATTACTCCCCCCCTAAAATTAGTTTCGTCCTCGAAACTATGCATCGATAAATAACTCTGGGTGTTGTTCCCTCATCTTGCTCTCCAGTTCCCAAGTCGCATCTCCAGTAATTGGGTTCCAGATCACCTTGACCAACGAAACATCCTTGGTCCTCAACCGCTTAATCTTCCTGTCATCAATTCTCACGGGTGGTACTTCGAACGACAGGTTATCCTTTAGCTGGATTGTGTCTGGTTCGATCACGTGAGATGGATCTGCGAGATATTTCCTCAACTGCGACACATGAAACACGTCATGGATATTGGACAGTATCGGAGGTAATGCAATCCGATAAGCAACCGGCCCAATTCGTGCAGAAATCTGATATGGTCCAATGAATTTCGGAGTCAACTTCTTCGATTTCAAGGCTCTACCTACTCCAGTAGTAGGTGTGACTCTCAGAAATACATGGTCACCCTGTTCGAATTCCAAAAGTCTGCGACGCTTGTCCGCGTAACTCTTCTGGCGATCTTGTGAAGTCTTCATTTTCTCCTTGATCTTCCTTACTTTAGCTGTGGTCTGTTGCACCATCTCTGGTCCGACAATCATATTCTCACCGTCTTTATACCAACACAAGGGCGTTTGACACTTGCGCCCATATAAAGCCTCATATGGTGCCATTCCAATACTTGCGTGGAAACTATTGTTGTAAGTGAACTCAATCAACGGAAGTACATCATCCCAACTTCCTCTATCATCTAAAACACATGCTCTCAACAGATCTTCCAAGGACTGATTTGTCCTTTCAGTCTGTCCGTCCGTTTGTGGATGGTAAGCTGAACTCAATCGTAGCTTCGTTCCCAACGCTTCGTGCAATGCTCCCCAAAAATGCGATGTGAACTTCGGATCACGGTCTGATACAATGCTCGATGGTACCCCGTGTAACCTCACAATTTCAGCAATGTAGATCTCCGTTAGCTGATCTACCTTATAGGTGGTCCTTACCGGTAAAAAGTGAGCAGATTTAGTCAGCCGGTCCACTATCACCCATATAGAATCATTCTTCCTCCTTGTCTTCGGTAATCCGGTTATAAAATCCATGGAAATGCTGTCCCACTTCCATTCAGGTATATCTAAAGGTTGCAACATTCCAGCAGGTCGCTGATGTTCCACCTTCGCTTTCTGACAAGTTAGACAAGTGGATACATATTCCGCCACATGTTTCTTCATTCCTGGCCACCAATAATTCTGCCTCAAATCCTGATACATCTTTGTTGCCCCAGGATGAATACTCAGCTTACTCTTATGCGCCTCTTCTAGAATCGTTTTCCGCATATCTGTAATGGCTGGTACACAAATCCTACCATTACACCGCAAAACATTATCTGCCCCGATCTTGAACTCAGTCGTCTTCCCTTGTACTATTAGATTCCTCTTCTCTTGAATTAAGACGTCATCCTGAGAATTCGCAATGTCTTCAAGTAATCCACTCGAGATCTTAATCATTCCGAATTTCAAAATTCCCGGTCCGAACTCTACGTTCAAGTGTAGGTCTCTAAAAGC
>NC_021164.2:30778501-30795055 GCF_000331145.2 Cicer arietinum
CACAACTTAACACTTAGCAATTCCTACGCGATTACTACGACACACGAAGGTTCGATAACCATCATACTCACACACAATACACAACACATAGCACTTAACACCTTCATCTCAGTTATCACGATAAATCAAAATTCGAATCACTCAATCATAAACTCAAATCAAACATGACTCGCGTGCCAGGCACCCTAATGCAATGCGTATATGCCAAAATGCATGGACTCGGAATTCCAAACCAAAACCCTCCTCGAAGGGCCGTAAATCATAATTGTACCGCCTATCGCAGGCCAAAGTACCAATTACCGAGGTGCCACCTATCACGGGTCAGCACGATTTACTAAAATGCGTAAATCATAAACGTACCACCTATCACGGGTCAGTACAGTTACCATGGTGTCACCTATCACGGGTCAACTCGATTTTCTAAATAGTAACTCGTAAACGTACCACCTATCACGGGTCAGTACAGTTTACCGAGGTGTCACCTATCACGGGTCAACACGATTTACTAAAAGAAAAAGCGGGAATCGTAAACGTACCGCCTATCACAGACCAGTACTGTTTACCTAGGTGCCACCTATCACGGGTCAGCACAATTCACCAAAAATGTAAATCGTAAATGTACCACCTATCACGGGTCAGTACAGTTACCATGGTGTCACCTATCACGGGTCAACACGATTTACTAAAAGAAAAAGCGGGAATCGTAAACGTACCGCCTATCACAGACCAGTACTGTTTACCTAGGTGCCACCTATCACGGGTCAGCACAATTCACCAAAAATGTAAATCGTAAATGTACCACCTATCACGGGTCAGTACAGTTACCATGGTGTCACCTATCACGGGTCAACACGATTTACTAAAATGTAAATCGCAAACGTACAACCTATCACGGGTCCGTACAGTTTACCAAGGTGTCACCTATCACGGGTCGACACAATTTACCAAATGAAATGCATGAGCATACACAGACTCCATTCACAACAATCGTTAAGCAAATGCAGATATTAAAAGATTCCCCATTTTTAATACCCATTTAACTTAAACGACTTTCAAACAACATTAATTAAATAAGTCATTAAGAGATTCCCCGTTCTTAATACCGATTTAACTTAATGATTTTCAAAACAAAACGTTAAGCAAACAGTCATATTAAGAGATTCCCCATTCTTAATACTCATTTACCGAAACGATTTTCAAAAACGATAGTTAAGTAACCGAGACATTAAGAGATTCCCCATTCTCAACGCCCAGTTAACTTAAACATTTTCCTCAAATACACATTAAGTAAACCGAGGTATTAAAAGATTCCCCATTTTTAATACTCGTTTAACTCTAATGGTTTTCAAATTCCACAGAAACAAATTCAAACATACTTTCACATTCAAACCATAATTCACAACAACCACACCAATTAACAAACATCAAGTACGAACACACCAAATACAACGAACACAAATCACGCAACATAACACCCAGATACATCAAATTTCATTTACCACGAAACATTCATCACTATAAACAAAACCTAACTCTAAGGTTTTTACCCATAACGCACTAGTTTGGTTTTTCCCCAAATCGATACATTTAACCCTAACAAATTCCTTCCCACACAACCACAGATAAGTCCCTAATGCAAACTAGAAGTTTGGAAGGAGCCCTTACCTCAACGTTAGCTTTATCGTGCGTTTCTGGTACCGCGAGTAATTCCGGTAAAATCTTCGCTCGCAACGCCGCTTCCGAATTAGTTCCCTAGCACCGTAGCGTGGTGGTGAGCAACTTTCCCTTCTATCTCTTCGAGAAATTAAGCTTGGATCTAGAAGAAACGGAGGGGTTTGTGTTTGGATCTCAAAAACCGTTTTTCTTTGTTTTCGAATCAAAGAGGAAGAGTGGAGTTGCAAAAACCTTGATCTAACTTTCACCCAACCTTGGGTTACTAGTTTTGAAGAAAAGAAAGCGGCGAAACTGAAAATGGGAGGAAGGAGAAAAATGGGTCACGGTTAGAGGAAGAAGATGAAGTTTTGAAATTTTCCTTCCTTTCTTTTTCTTTCCTTTGTTTTTCCTTTCTTCCTTTTTCCTTCCTTCCTTTATATACTATTTTCTTTTCCTTTTCCTTCCTTATAGTTTTCCTTTCTTTTTCCCTCCAAACAAACATATATAAATATAATAAATATAACTTAACAAATATCTCAAAATCTAGATATTTGTTAAATTACCGTTTCACCCGAAACGCCTTAAATTAACCGTAAAGTATTTACCGCAGTTAAATTCAATTTATTTATCGACGAGAAATTCTAATTGGCATCGAAATATCTTTTTGATTATAAAACTCCAAAATATTATTAACTTTGGCTTAAAAGCCTCCGAGCCAAAATCCAAAATACACCAAAAATACATCAATGGTACTTTAAAATTATGGGTCTTACAAGAATGATGGTTTACTCATTATATATAAAAGTGATCTAATAAAATCCAACGGCTAAAACGTTTTCATAATAACTCATGATGAATTCCTACACGATAACTAGCAATTCCCTTAAATTAATAGTTAAATAATTTCTTTTTAAAATTATTTTTTATTAATTATATAATTATAATAATTAAATACACACTACGCCAAAAATGACATTTTATAGCGCGTCTTTTATAGCGCTTATTAAATACAAGCACTGTTGTATAATATTTTAAAAATAACGGAGGATACAACATCGCTTTTTTGACAAGCGTTGTAAAAAAAGCGTTGTAAAAGACTTTGATTTCACATAATTAAAGGACCTATTAGAGCGCTTTTTGGAAAAGCGTTGTAAAAAGGTTTTTAAAAAAAATAAGGAGCTCTTCTACAGCGCTTTTGGACAAGCGCTTTAAAAAGTCTGTAAAAAAGCGCTGTAATAGACTTTCAAAAAATAAAATAAGGAGGTCTTTTACAGCGCTCTTTAAAAAAGCGCTGTAATAGGCTTTTAAAAGTAAAATAAGGAGGTCTTTTACAGCGCTCTTTAAAAAAGCGCTGTAATAGGCTTTTAAAAGTAAAATAAGGAGGTCTTTTACAGCGCTCTTTAAAAAAGCGCTGTAATAGGCTTTTAAAAGTAAAATAAGGAGGTCTTTTACAGCGCTCTTTAAAAAAGCGCTGTAATAGGCTTTTAAAAGTAAAATAAGGAGGTCTTTTACAGCGCTCTTTAAAAAAGCGCTGTAATAGGCTTTTAAAAGTAAAATAAGGAGGTCTTTTACAGCGCTCTTTAAAAAAGCGCTGTAATAGGCTTTTAAAAAATAAAATAAGAAGGTCTTTTATAGCGCTTTTTTAAAAAGCGCTGTTATAGGCTTTTAAAAGTAAAATAAGGAGGTATTTTACAGCGCTATTTAAAAAAACCGTTGTAATAGGCTTTTAAAAAATAAAATAAGGAGGTCTTTTACAGCGCTCTTTAAAAAAGCGCTGTAATAGGCTTTTAAAAGTAAAATAAGGAGGTCTTTTACAGCGCTCTTTAAAAAAAGCGCTGTAATAGGCTTTTAAAATTAAAATAAGAAGGTCTTTTACAACGCTCTTTAAAAAAAGCGCTGCAATAGGCTTTTAAAAAATAAAATAAAGATGTCTTTTACAGCGCTCTTTATAAAAGCCTTGTAATAGGCTTTTAAAAGTAAAATAAGGAGGTCTTTTACAGCGCTCTTTAAAAAAAGCGTTGTAATAGGCTTTTAAAAGTAAAATAAGGAGATCTTTTACAATGCTCTTTTACAGCGGTCTCTCTTTAAAAAAAGCGTTGTAATAGGCTTTTAAAAAATAAAATAAGGAAGTCTTTTACATCGCTCTTTAAAAAAGCGTTGTAATAGGCTTTTAAAGTAAAATAAGGAGGTCTTTTCCAGCGCTCTTTTAAAAAAGCGTTGTAATAGGCTTTTAAAAAATAAAATATAACAGTAAATCGCTTCAGTTTCCTCTTTATTACATAAACTTCACTACAGTTCATTGTCCTTCTCCTCTTCATTATCCTTCTCATTGCGAACCCTAATGTCCCTACGAACCATATTGTTAACCATCTCCATTGCAAATCATCTCCATATTTGTTACTATCCCTACGAACATTATTACGTACTCTTCTCAATGAGAACTCTACTCTGTCCTACGAACTGTTCGTATTTCTGCGCATTCTCGTTGTTTCTTCTTAAACGAAACCCTAACCCTATGAACTCTACGTATTTCTTCGCACTCTTCAGGTATTGTATTCATTTATTTATTTATTTCTTTTATATATATATATATATATAATGTGTCTGTTAATGCTAATAATCACATTTATTTGATAGTGTTTTACAAGTTTTCCGAGCTCAAATGGGTGCTACAGTGTCGAAGCAAAAATCAAATAAATCACATGGATTCCAATAAAGGTTTGAAATGTATGGCTTTAAAATTTCATTAACAATCAATCCACAAATATTTATTGACTTATATGTTTTATTTTATAGTGCTCTCGTCAAACTAACAACATAGACTGCGGATACTGTATATTACGATTTATGAGGAGATTGTTGTTATAATCTCAGAAAGAGATCTAATTGAAATAAAGGAATGCATATTACAGCGCTTTTTTTAAAAAACGCTGTAAAACTAATACAACAAGCAGCGCGTTTTTAGAATAGATTTACAGCGCTTTTTTTATTTTAAATAGCGATGTTGTATCTTTTTACAGCGCTGGATACTACGACGCTTAATTTTTTGAAAAAACGTTGTAAATGGCTTAAAAAAAGCGCTGTAAAATACCATTTTTCGCGTAGTGACAATTTATCAAAAATATCAGCAAAATAAAATCCTTTTTTTTTTTTGAAATTTTATTACTCATAATAATAAATATTAAATATTTTTATGATAAAATATAAAAAATGTTCTTTTTTAAAATACAAAATTATTAAATAACTTTTTCATAAATGATTGTTAAATCTATTTATTTAAGTAACAAATGTACAAAAAAATTTAATTTGTAAATGTATAACAGAAATTCCTACTATTGATAAACGATTTCGACCTTTATTAATGTATTCTAGCTAGAGGAATATGTTTACTCATGCGTGCACGTGTTAAAAGTTGCTATGCTTTGGACTTTTATGAGCTTTTAGTAAACATATTATTTTATTATTGAAAATCAAGAATCAAGATTAGAAACAAACAAACAAGTGAGGACGAAAAAGCACAACGAATAACATGTAGCGAGAATTTGGATAGGTTGGGGAGCCATGTGCTTTGAGGAATCTGACACGTAGGGAATTTCCGGTTTCCTAATGAATATATAACGAACTTTTTCATCACATATTCTCTTGGGTACACACCATTGCAATCTAGATAATTCATAGTAATCAAGTGATTTTACATGCACAATAGATTATCTAGTGCAGATTGTATGTGAGGGTCGGAGATTCGTTTATTTTATTTTTTATAAAAGGATCGGAGATAAAATGATATTTTTGTGGAAAAATATTATAAAATGACATATATTTTTATTTATTTATTTATATATAAAAGTTGTTAAGTTTTATATGAAATATTTTTATAAGTTTTATTTATTTATTTATATATAAATTTTTATACTTTATTATTCTAATTATTTATTAATTTATGATTTTATTACTTCTTACAATTTTAATTTCTTATTTGTCTTTTGGTTTTTAATTTTTGTTCACAATTTTTTATACTTTATCATTCTATGTATTTGTTTTATTAATTTCTGATTTTATTTATTTCACACAATATTAAATCATCAACTTTTTTTCTTTTTTTTAGTACAATTACAATAATTTATTTGTCTTTTTTGTTTGCTTCTAATTAAAACAAAATGACTCGTTAAATATATGTTTGTTGTATCTATGATAAAATTGAATTTATTTGTGTCTTTGATAATACTAAATTCAATTAAAACAGTTGTGATAATTTGACAAATTTCAATATTTGAATTTTTTTTACTACCTTTCTGTACTTTTTGTCTCATGACAAAAGGGGGAGAAGATATATTTTTGAAGAACTATTTTTTATAAACTTTCACAATATTATTTTTCAGTTTTAAATCAGACATGCATATTCTAAGGGAGAGGTTTGCGAAACCCTTATTGATCTTTTTTTTTTTAATTTAAAAATTATTCACAAAAATGAATATTTGCCATCATCAAAAAGGGGGAGATTGTTAGATCAAAATATGTTTAAAGTACAAAAGATTCTACTTATTTTAATGATAATAAAATCAGTTTGTAGGAACAATTTTAGACACTAATGTTTCATTTAAGTGTGCAGTTCCAAGCCCACAATTAATATGTAGAATATTAGAATATATCCTCTAGTGATTGGTCAAAAAGACGGAAAATTCCACATTCAAAACTGGTGAAAAAGTGCATATGGAACACTGTCTCTGATGATACAAAGAATTAGATTGACTCTGCCTCTAATGGTACAAGAAGGTTTGCCAAGAATGCATCTGATTTTGATTCAGTTCTGCTCTTAGTACATTTGTTGAAAGTCTGTCTCTGATGAAGTAATCAAGCTTCTGGTCAAACTACATCTGAGCAGTTGCTTATGATAGTTTGCCTCTACAGATGAAGCAAGCATCTAAGTTTCTTTGCCTCTAATAAGTTGCCTCTTGTAAAAGTCAACAGTATATCAAAAGTCAACATCCAAAAAAAGTCATGGAAAAAGTCAAACCCAGAAAGTTGCCTTTGGACAAGTGAAACTACTTCTGGTCAAGAAATCATGACTCTGATGTTCTTGTCTCTGGTCAAGTTAAACCACTTCTGGTCCATGCTCATGGTCAAAGTATATTGCTTCTGGTCATTGCCTTTGGTCAAGAAATCATGTCTCTAGTCTCTGATTCTGGTCAAGAAAATATGCATATAGTACTCGTGATATGACTTTGGTGCTTGCCTCTGGTCCAAAAATTGGGTATGTGGTGATTCTGCCTCTGGTTCAATAATTGTACCTATGGTTGTTATTTGCCTCTAATCAAGTATAGTTTGCTTCATCAAAATTGAAATTCCAGAAACACTTGGAAAAAGTTCTAAGTCTCAGTTTTATGATCAACGACTAGAATTGAACTCAACAGTTATAATTTTGAAGATAATGAAGCACCATGATGAAGGACAAACAGACCATACCATGAAGGACAACAAGGCCATTACTTGAAGGATATTTAGCCATACTTTGAAGGACAAAGGCAATACTGGAAATGCTTCTATAAATAGAAACTGATTCTAAATTCAAACAACCTACACGATCATAACAACTTACAACATTCATTCAAAGTAAATTAATCTATCAGCAAGCACAAACATTGATTTAGAAAAATTATCAAATTTATCTAAGTGTTGAGAAAAAAAAAATTGAGAGCTTATATAACAAACACACTATAGTTAGAGAAAACTCCAAGCCTAGTAGTTGTTGATTGTGTTCCTCAACGGCTTGACAACACTAAGCTGAAAGTTGACAAGACTTATTAGAACTTGTAAACTAAGTTCAGTAAAGGTTTCCCTTTCTTCAACAACTTGACGATACAAAGTTGGAGGTGAGAATATTGAACACAATCATTGTGACTATCCAAGTATTCTAGTGTAAGTTCTAATCATAGTGGATTAAAGCCTTCAAAGGAAGAGACTTAATGTAGCTATTGGGTTTTATCACTTATTGTTGAGTCATTTATTCTATCATTTCTATTTTATCACTTCAGTTTTAAGCCATTCGAATTATAAATTGTAATCGATGGTCAACAATAATATTATTGTATGATTGAATTAAGTAATTTTTAAATACTTTTAAAGTATCACAAAGTATCCAACAATCCCCCACATAAGTCAAAAGTTTTAAAACATTAAAAATAAGTTGAAAAACAAATTTATGGGTTAACAAGTTTGGGTGCCAATGCGTCGAATGTGGTGTCTTTTGGACTATGAACCATATCTAGTTGGTGAAGTAAGTTTTATCAACAAAACACATTTTGCATATGTTAGAGGTCTAACAACCACATTGCACCCCCATAATTCTCATCGTTGACACTGATTACGCAAATAGGTCGTGCGGGTTTGATATTCGTGAATGCTCTAGAGATTTTTCCATAATCTCATACAAACGGCCCCACTTGACACTCATTTAGATGATTTTGCGAATTGTATACTGCAATTCATACATCACCCATAAGAGATGTGAAATCACTAAAATTTTATATCTTTTTAATGATGCTCTAGCACTTCTCATATCATTGGAATAGATAAAATAATAGTGCTAGTAGAACTAATAAGTGGCTTGTTTTTACTCATATGAAAATTATTCCTGGGATCTACAATCACAAAGATTAGGTTACCATCACTGCTAATTTCAATTAGTTTAATTATCATTTCCCTCGATGTTTACTCGCTAGCACATATCTCTGCAAGAAATAGGTCAAATTTAATTATGAGCTCACAATTTAGTAGCTACTTTTATATATGTATACATATGTCTCACAAATAAGAAAGAAAAATTTCTTCCATTAATGAATATCCACTAAACCGTCTTTTAGTCAATATCTCTTATATTTACTTAGACTGCTTACATATCCAAGCAACATCACTTAGAAAAATAAATCTTCATGTAGATTGAGATATAGGTCTCCTTGTATGATTTCTAAGCGACATCATGTTATCAATGAACATATAAATAAATCTACTTATATATTTATTATACAGGTTTGTTTGAATGATTTTTAAACGGCGTCTCTTTCATTTGAAGATGTAATTAAATCAATTTATAAACGTATTCTCATTTGCATTAATTCAAATGACTATCTTTGTATTCTTATTCTAATATAATGCATATACACTTTATGCTACAATTAATATCCTTCCAAAACATTTTGTTCTGTGAATTAATGAATCATAACATTTTGAAATATCACAAAATATCCAACAAAACTAACACCAAGCCAACTAAGAACCGTGGGTCAAACTTTATCGACATATCGCATTCAAAAACCAAAGGTTGAATAGATTCACTTACTTCACAATTACACGCACATAGATTGTTGTCTGAGTTTGTGCTTTAAAAATCTTCTTAGAATCAACTTTGTTCTTTGTTGGAAGTCGATCACTTAATAATCTCCAAGTAAACAATGAAACTTTTAGAGGAACCAACTTATTCTAAATAATGTGATACCAAAGTGAGTCCTACTAATTTGCTCTCATCGCAAAGCAAATTGTATTATGCTTTAACATTGTAACTTTTTACATACTAATGATTCCATGCTTATTCATTTGGCTTATTAACCTGCAAAGACATTAACTATGATCCTCTACACTTTTCTACTAACTCCAACTCTAATTCAAACAAAATTCTCCTCCACCTCCAACCATTCCAAAATCGTTCGCCAACATCTCCGCGACTAACACATTATCAACTGTCAACCTATCTCTCAAAATGCCCCCTCTTACCCATGGATCTATACACACACAAAAAAAAGGTATCATGACCATCGTGTTGGGTATTGGGCTCCCTTCCTATGTGGAGAAAAGCTCAAATATTATAGTCCATGTGTCTCACTTATTTAAGTGGAGAGTGGTCTAATTAGGGTTATAAGAGAGAGACCATTTTGATAGAAAAGACAACCACCAAAAGAGAAAATAGAGGAGTAACTCTATTCCTGATTTATTAAATCAGTATCAGAAAAACATCGATTGCGCATTCGTTAACTGTTGGATCGGCCTGATGTTTGGACAACAGGTTCGCAACATTCGGGTCTTCGTTTTCAACGGTTAGATCGGCGAAACAACGTGTGGAGAGGGAGAAATTGTGCTTGCACAACAGCAGGTTTTTTTGGTATTTTTCTTCTTCTTGTTTTTCATTTGTAGGCTTTAGTGCTTTGTTATTTTGGTTGGTTGTAGGCACAATTTGTACATCATTTTGAGACTCTTTTGTATCCTTATTTGATTATAGTTGAGCTATTTCTTTGGTCTGGACGACATGTGGTTCTTACCCTTGCACTGAGGGGTTTTCCACGTTAAAATATCGGTGTTCATTACGTCCTTTTATTTTGATTAATTTGCTGCCATATATTTATTGTTGCTCCTCACGGGTTCTTGCAAGTTGGAGGAATTTTATGTCCGCTGCGTATTACTTGTTATTGTGTTTCTGTATTTATCCCCATCACATCCCCCACCACCTTCTCTAAATTTCGCAAAAATCAATTATCTTGACCACCACTTTCACCACCTTGGATGTTATTGATATATTCATCCACCAAGCTGAACCTCCACCTACCCCACTCCCCAAAATAATTTTTTTTACACCATATTTCTAATAAAGAACTTTGACCACAAGCCTTGTCTCGCATTCCTCACCCTCCAACACTATACATTCTCAGCAAAACAATATTAAATACTCTCATATATTTCTCACTCCTAAACCCTCTTTTTCTTTAGACAAACACACCTTATCATATTTTACCCAATGAACCATTCCAACCTCCTCAACTCTCTCATCACACAAAAAAAAGATTTAAATAAAGATTCAATATTTTAAATAGTGTTTATAAGAGTCTTGAAGTAAGAAAGAAAATAAATTGACAATGCAGTCAAGATATATTCTAAAGGAATCATAAACCATCGAAAGAAAGATTATGATTCATCTATTTAGAGAAACATTTTTCAATCCTATCAACTATTGAATTCCAAAAAGCCTCGTATCAACCACTTTCAAAAATAAGTTATATACACATAACAAATAAATATATTATATATCTTAGAAAATTCAAGATTATTGTCCAATTGCTGAAGTAGCTTTATGATTTTTTATTTAGAAGATATAATAAATATCACCATAATTAATTTACACAACTATGAAATTTCAGTTCGAACCCGAAACAAGACGTTCAACATAACAATATCAATAATTGTCAATTGAATTAAAATTTAAAGATATCTTTTAGACATTCTAACAAATTGGTGTTGAGAATAATGAACTCGATCTCCATGTATATAATGATGTGTATATAGTGATGAATTATCTCATCAATGACATAATAAATTGTCTTGGCATGGGAGTAAGAAAATACAACAATGCAAAGGGACAGTCACGTTATAACATGACGGTAAGATATTAGTTTCCTCATTAAATTAATTTTTTTATTAAAAAAAAATTTAAATATGTTCACTTTCAAGGACTCATGATGGTGAATTGACTTAAAGGTTCAAAAAACGTTAATAGAAGTATTTACTGATTACACACTAAAGAGATATTCAATAACATATTAAACTTACAATTTTATAGATGTAAATCAGCTCCTTACCAAGAACAAGTTGGATAGTTAAACTATATTATAACATAGTCAACACTCAACTACTGAATATAACAAAACATTTTAAATATAAAATAATGATAAATAGCAAATACTGTTGGAGTGAAAAAGCAAAAGCATTTGAATTTTTGTCTTGTATTACATATAGAAATAGTGAATGTTTGCAAATAGTATAAAATAAAATAAAGTAGTTTGACGTGCGCAATACTTTTACTTATTTATATTGCTTTTTGGAATTATATACATCGTCCTATATATTTATTTATACACATTCTACGTCGCTTATTATTTGAATGGAATAACAAAACCAAATAGTAATGTTAATTAAATATATTAGAAAAATAATATTAAATATAAAATTAAATAAGTGTTTAGTTTCATAAATTCAAAACTTTTGATTTTAATCATGTAAAATAAAATTTAGTCTCTACAAAATTATCATGTAAACTATTTTAATTTATATGATTAAATCAATATATAACTTTAAATGATTTTTAGGAATGTTTACGACACTAGTTTTTCCATCCAACAACAAGGTTAAAATTCGAATTTTAGATCTATATTTTGTTGTTTTTATTATCTTGACTTTTTTGCGTTTATATATGATTCATTTTAAATTAAAAAAAATTAAATTTTTATGAAAAGTCTTCTTATAATATTCTAAAGATATTTGCAAAAATTTATTCAAAAGTTCATAAATTAAAAGACAATTAACTATATTTTATTCTAATAGAAATTAAAATTATTTATAATAGATGAGTTTTAAGTAAAATAATGTAATGAATAGTACTGTAGTAATTTTAATAGTAATTTTTTTTAAAATGATTAAACTAAAATATTATTGAAAATGATGAAATTTTTAACATATGAAATGAAAACAATGAAGAGAAGCGTATGAATGTCATTCAATGGAAATTTTCATTTGAAAAAAATCCTTATCAAACAAAACAATATTAATAATAAAACTATTTTTAATACTCTATCCGAGATAGATTATAAAAAAAAATATTTAAGAATTTGATATATCTAATTTAAAATTAAGACGAATATCAACTAAATTTGACGAGTTACAAACATAACTTTCACGATAGAGTCACCATATCTAAAGGTGATCTACCAAAATTGTTGTCGATTTTATCAAAAAAATATTAAAAATATGGCAGATAATTGGATCATGGCGAGTTATTCCCCTTGCTGTAGGTTTTTATGAGTTCTGATTTTCTTCTTGTGTTCGAACGATTGAAACTCGGAATTTTAAACTAGGACTTCTTCACATTTTCTTGGATTCGTATCTATAATTTGCTTTAGGGATATTGAAGGTTAAATGTAACACCCCGTTTTTCAAAGCGAGGGTATATTTTTTTTTTTCAAAAGTAACTAAAAACAAACAAAGAATTAAATCAGGGAATGCCTTTGGATATATAATTGAGTCATTATGATTTACAAACAGCAGAAAAGTTTCTCCAATTATAAATCCAAACCATTTACACAACAACAAATGGTACATGGAACCCATTCAAATGAGATGTCAAACTGACAATATTAGTATAAGTACAGTTTTCCAAACTAAAAATACTCCAATCCAAAAAGAAGGACACCTAGTCTCTATACATCATCCTAATCTGATCATCCTACCAAAAAGCTATACACCCTGAGTATCACCACGCGCCCCGTGAGATCCTCCTAACGTAACTGCAGTCAAGCGTTCCCATCGCCATTCCCGTCCGTAGGGTACGAACCGGTAGGGCCGTCCTGACTCTCATCTGAGGGCAAAGCCCAGATTTCCACAATAATTGTAAAGGGTCACCAACCAAAAAAATAACAGTTAACACATAGCAATTAAGTTTTTAAATGCTCAAAATGACTTTTCAACTAAGCATGCACCTTAACAGGATTTTCAATATGCGAAAAGTTCATACAATACTTTGCCAATTAAAAATGAAAGTAAAATGAAGTTCTCAATCTCCTAATTAACACATAACAAAACAAGACATGGATAAGTTAATGAGTAATCAATCATCTAACTCAAACTGAGGATTTTCACTGAGCCAATCGATTGGGAAATCGATTGGGGTGAAGGTTTTTAATGAATACAGAATCCTGGGCTGAATCAATCGATTTGGCAATCGATTGAGTGAGTACTGAGTCCTCAGGTTTTAAGCCAATCGATTTCCAAATCGATATGGTCGAATATGGATGAGTCCCTGACTTAAGGCCCAATCGATTGGGCAATCGATTTCGTAAATGATTTTCGAAAACTGATTACAAAATCGATTGGCTAATCGATTTTGTCCATTTGGCCAAGTCCCTGTCTACCATCCAATCGATTGGGAAATCGATTTCCCTGATCATTTTTCAAAAAATTCATGAATTAACTCAAGTCATTTCTAATCAAGTCCACAACCTAACACTTAGCAATTCCTACGCGATTACCACGGCAAATGGGATTTCGAAAACCATCATACTTACACACAATAGTTAACACATAACACTTAGCATCTTCAACGCGATTACCACGATAAATCAAAATTCAAAACACTCAAACATAGACTCGAATCAGACACGACTCGCGTGCCAAGCACCCTAATGCAATGCGTATATGCCAAAATGCATGGACTCGGAATTCCAAACCAAAACCCTCCTCGAAGGGCCGTAAATCATAATTGTACCGCCTATCGCAGGCCAAAGTACCAATTACCGAGGTGCCACCTATCACGGGTCAGCACGATTTACTAAAATGCGTAAATCATAAACGTACCACCTATCACGGGTCAGTACAGTTTACCGAGGTGTCACCTATCACGGGTCAACACGATTTACTAAAAGAAAAAGCGGGAATCGTAAACGTACCGCCTATCACAGACCAGTACTGTTTACCGAGGTGCCACCTATCACGGGTTAGCACAATTCACCAAAAACGTAAATCGTAAACGTACCACCTATCACGGGTCAGTACAGTTTACCAAGGTGTCACCTATCACGGGTCAACACAATTTACCAAAATGAAATGCATGAGCATACACAGACTCCATCCACAATAATCGTTAAGCAAATGCAGATATTAAAAGATTCCCCATTTTTAATACCCATTTAACTTAAGCGATTTTTGTTGGTATCAGTGACCTCGCAATAACAGAAAATATACCAGTTTCGTTACAAGATTAATCAGTATCAAGTGCACAGCGGAATTTAAATTTTGAGGCATGCAAAGTTAGCAATATAGAAAATTAAAGAGAGAGAGTTAGATAAGAGGACACAGAGATTTATCCTGGTTCGGTTGTCAACAACAACCTACGTCCAGTCCTGAAAATCCAATCGGATTTCAGATTTTCTTCTCCTTCAATAGAAAGAATCAATTACAGATTGTCCAGTTTCCTCCCTGAAACCTATCTATCTTAATGATCTCTTTCCTATTGAATACCCTCTGATCCTTGTAGATACTCGTCAACCTATCACAGAATCACAGTGCGACTCTTTCTTGTTGAACACTCTTCACCCAAGAAAGTAGCCACCAATTTCTAGCTGGCTTTCTATCAACCCTTTGATCCTTGTAGACAATCGGCAGCCTAACACAAAATCAAAGTACGACTCTTTCTTGTTGAGACCTCTCACCCAAGAAAGTAGCCACCAGTTTCTAGCTGGATTTTCAACGTTCGTTTTGGTTCAAAGATTTATTACAGAAAGAATAAAAGACGTAAAACAAAAGGGTCTTCAATCTTTATGAATGTTGCTCTTCACAAATCTGGATATTCATGGATTGTTCTTGAGCACATTATCATTTCTCTTAGATTGTCAACAAACTGTATTGAGATCTGTAATCACAATTATGAAGTTGTTAGTTTGTTGCCATGAACCGTTTTTGAGAGCATAAGAGAAATTATGAAAGATATGAAAAAGTTATGTAAAAGTTCTTAGAAGTTATGAGAATAAAGATTGAAAGACATCTTATATAGTTTCTGAAAAACCAACTACGAAATCGATTTCCCAATCGATTTTGTAAAGTTATAAAATGAGCTAAATCGATTTGCCAATCGATTATCGCGATCTTGGTTTTCTTTAATCTTGAAACTATACAAGCTAATCGATTTACCAATCGATTCTTTAAAACAACACTTTTCAGCAGAACATGTCCAGACCTGTATAAATCGATTGCCTAATCGATTTCTGGGAAACTGTTTTAATAAAACTATTTTCAATCGATTACTCAATCGATTTGCCAAACTTCAGAGTTCACTGTGTTTTCAACAAGTTTATTTCAATCGATTTGCCAATCGATTGTTTTCAAAACAGTGGCTCAGGTTTTTGATGTCAATCGATTTGTCAATCGATGTGATTCAAAATAGTGATTCAGTTTTAATATCAATCGATTTGCCAATCGATTGTTTTCAAAACAGTGGCTCAGCTATTTGATATCAATCGACTTGTCAATCGCTTTGGTGTCATGTTCCTGAAAAGTTTTTACCTGGTGTTTAGTTCAATCGATTTGCCAATCGATTGCAACCAAACTTTATCAAAATTAAAGTGTTAACAATAGATTGTCCAATCGATTGTATTTGTCACAGGTGAGGTTATTTTTCAAATGATACTTTGTCAATCGATTTGCCAATCGATTTCCTCAGCACTGGAGTGCCACTGTGACTCATCCAATCGATTTACCAATCGATGTGTTACCATCAGGTTTGATTTGTGAAATGTTCAATCGATTTACCAATCGATTACTCTCCAAATCAGAGGCTACTGACTTGTGCAGTTTTCATTTTTAATTGATCTAATCGATTGCCTAATCGATTGCACATTCACAAACACTTAAGATTTCCTTACACCCTTGTTATGAAATCGATTTCCCAATCGATTTACATATTCAGAATTCAACTTTTGTTGATTTCTTGTGTTCCAAGCAATTTGATCCAAGTGTGTAGGGTTTGATTATGGTTCCTGAAATCTTGCTCAATTCAAATATTAGATTTATCATGCATTGTATGAACATTGTTGAATTATTAATTATGTCAAAATTAGGAATCAAAGGATCAAAATCCAACAATCTCCCCCTTTTTGGCATAATTGACAATTCATACAATTGTAACTTGAGCATATCAAACCATTTCAAAATCATACCAAAGAAACCAATTCATAGCATTAAATATGTACCAATACAGATCATCAGAGCATGTGTCAAAATGTATCAAATCAGCATTACATTATTAAGTATCAGAGCAAAAACAAACAACATCAGATGCTCCCCCTTAATAATGCAACAACAAACATATTATCA
>NC_021164.2:30801066-30831785 GCF_000331145.2 Cicer arietinum
TTCAGTTTTCTTTCCTTTTTCCTTTCCTCTATTCTCTTTCCTTTCTATTTCCTTTCCTTTCTTTTCTATTTCCTTTCCTTTCTTTTCTATTTCCTTTTCCTTTCCCCTCAAACAAACATATATACATAAATATATATAATAAATATAACTTAACAAATATCTCAAATCTAGATATTTGTTAAATTACCATTTCACCCGTAACGCATTAAATTCTCCGCAAAGGATCCACCGCAGTTAATTTCAATATTTATCGACGAGAAATTTTAATCGGCATCAAAATATCTTTTTGATTATAAAACTCCAAAATATTATTAACTTTGGCTTAAAAGTCTCCGAGCCAAAATCCAAAATACACCAAAAATACATAAATGGTACTTAAAAATTATGGGTCTTACATTAAAGATCATTATCACAAGTGCTTTTGATATTGGCGCCCTTTTATCTTTTGATAAAACAATCAATTTCAAAATGTTGGGGCATTTTGCTCGAGTCTTAGTTGACTTGGTCATGACACATAAGTTAAGAGATCACATTCTTGTTGAATGTGAATGATATATATTTTTTGTTTACATTGATTATAAAAAATTGCTATTTTTTGTAAATTGTGTAAAGTTGTAAGAAATTCAATAGATAAATATCACAAATATTCTATTGGTCATGGAAAAAACTTAATATGGTGAAGAAGTTTCAGAATTTTAAGAAGTTGGTTATAAAGTGTGTCTTTAAAAACCTTACTTTAAATAATGTCGAAATTTAAGGTACAAATAAAGATATTCAGACTAATAATACTTACTGTGTGGTTTAATTCTCCCGTTGTTGATAATATCCCCAACATTGAAGAGGGAGGCAACACATTATGCAAAAAATTTCTCCTTCTAATTAGTAGAAAATTGATATAAACAGCGGAGAAGCTTTTGATTTGGACTCAATTTATTTTGGAGAATTTGAAACCATTCTAGAGACACTTTGCGAATATGCGGCTACATATGGTATATTGTTGGTTCTACACATGGTATATTTTGGAGAATTTGAAACCATTCTAGAGACACTGTTACTTGTTTCTTATTGTTGGTTCTTGGTGTGATGTAGTGTTCAAGAGAACAATGTTCAAAATCATTAAATCTCTTTTGATTTAAAAAAAAACTCAAAGACTATATATGTGGTGTCAAGTATGATGCATTGATAAGAAACTACATCAAAAAATTGTTCATGACTTCGAAATATTGGAGAACTTTTTTAAGGACAGAGATTTTAGTCAAACAAATTATAAAAAGATATATTGATGATGAAGAGCATTTTACTTAAGTAATTTGTAAGATAAAGAAAAAAAATATGCAAAGAAAATCTATATTATATAACTTTTTCGAAAGATAAAAAAATCTATAAAATTTGAGGAATCTCTTTTGACACTATTTTATTTTTTTTGTTTTGTCTTTTCTTTTTAATAAAATGTATAGTTTAAAAATAAAATTAAGACTAAATATATTGGCTTTTTGCACATGTGTTTGTTTACATTTTGATTCCAGATGAGGTAATACTTAGTCAATGTTTGGTTTCCACAATGAGATCCACTAGACCCATGGTGCTGTGCCATAAAAGTTATGTTTGATTTTCATTTTGTAAAATCATTTCATATGTTTAAAATTGATTCTACTTGAAGTAACAAATAATAACTTTCACGTTAAATTTAGGTTCACGTTAACAACTGCTTTAAAAACAGTTACTAAAGAATTAAAAATAACATTTTTAACTTAAAAAGGAAAAAAATTTCGAATACATTTTGAATAAAAAAAATTTCGAATACATTTTGAATAAAAAAAATTTCGAATACATTTTGAATAAAAAAAATTATATTTAGAACACTAACAAGACACTTGTTAGTTGTTAGCATTAAGTTTAAATCGATTTTGCAAATTGTATCGTGCGATGTCATTTTCTTGATTGCCTTTATTACCTTTTCTTAATTTTGTTTTCACTTGGAATTTTTTCAACAGACGTTGCTTTCGAAAAACAAAATGTATTATAATGTTTAATAAATTAATGCTCCAATATTGTGTCATAATTTTTTTTTAATTGTCTTTATGTTTTTCACTTTATAAATGTTTGTATTTTATTATTTACATAACTAATGACTTTTTGAAAAGAAAATAAAAATATATTATTTTAACAAATTAAAGAGTTTATTTAACTACATTATCATCCATATATTAACTATTATACAATTATATTAAATTTAATTAATATTTTAACATAAATTTAAATAATAATCTAAAATAAAGAAATATATGCTCATCATATCTTCTATCAAATTTTAAGTTTGTTCATAATATGCTTTGTACTGAATTTTTTATTAATATTTTTTTATTGGTATTTTTTATTAATTTTTATTCCTACAGGTTTATTTAATTTAATAATGCAACATAAATATAAACGATTATTTAAATTAGAAATAAAATTATTTTAAAATATAATTAAAATTCATTGTTGTAATTATTCATTCAAAAGTAAGTGTGTTTGATCTAAAATATTTAAACAACATAAATTGATAAAAAAAAAATATTTTTACTTAAATATATATATTTTTTAAACATAAATAAATTTATATTTAAATTACTTTTAATCTAAATCAATTTTCTCAAAACAATTCTATAAACTCAATTTTCCTAACAAACTCAAATTTATTCTAGGTGTGAGGTGTCTATCTCTTGTAAGGGAACTGAACGCCTTCGGTTAAGAAACAAGAAAAATAGGAGCTAAAAAACTGAAAGTGTATTACAGTGATTCGGTACGGCTTGACAACTGTTTGAAAAGGGAAGGTTGAACATTGCACTTTGAAAAAGAAGAGAAGAGAAGCATCCTTTTTGTTTCATTCAACTTTTTCTCATTACGTATTAATTATTAGATCGATCAATACAGAACTTGTTTAATAGGAGTAATAATTTAGTAACCCTGTCCTTTATTATAAACATTCATTCTTGTTAAAAAAGTTAGTATAATAGTTAATATATTTATTTTATATATTAATGTTATTAAAATAATATTTAAATTTGAACGTGTAAATTAGTAGAATTTTTAAATGATATTTATAATTAAGGACTAAAGTAGTAATATTTTCTATTTGATGATTTTAAAGTTAATGTTCAATTGTCGATAAAAAAATGTTCAAACTGTTCCCATCTTTCTACCAACCATAAAAAACTGTCCTCTCATCTTCTTACTCTTCGAGATTCAATTTTGTTAATTGTAAAAGGGAGATTTTAAAAGAGTATTTATTAAATAATAATAAAAAAAATACAATTTGAGAATGTGTGTATTTAATACATTAAAATCTTAAAAAATGACATTCTTTTTATCATATTATTTATTTATTTTTTATTTCTTAATAAGTGTCTTTTTTTATTAGTATAATCCATTTTAAAAATATAAAATTAAGTTACTAAATATAAATATTTTTAACTATTATCTCTGACATTTTTTATAAACACACATTGTTTTTTCATGTATATTAAAAAAAGTAAATAATAAATTTATCGTGTCTATTTTATGTATTGATAGTACAATAATGTTTATATTTGAATGTATCTAATTTGAATTTGTATATTTTAAAATAATTAATGATATTAATAAAGAGTATGTATAAAAAATATAATAAATGCACCTTACAATTTAAAATGATGTTTAAACATATATAGGGACACATTTTTTCTCAAAGAATACTTATAATTAAAATCAGAGGTAGTAAAATTACTTATGTTTTTAGATTTGATGTTTAATATATTTATTTGAACATTCAAAACTAATTTAACACACATTCACATCAAAGCTGCAAATTGTAGCTTCATTCTTACTTACAATCTCAAACACTATTACTTTTTTTTAGTAGATGAAGTAATAAACACAATAGAAAATTCAAACACACAGCTATGAAATGCCACAATTAAACTCAGGTAAAGATGGCATATCTAACATATTAATATTTATCAATTGAAACCGTACTTCTAATTTAAAATTAAAGTTGTGATTTGTAGATTCGATAATCAAAATACACTAGTTAGTTACTCTATAGGCTCCACCCACCATTATCACATAAATATAATTCAAAATCAAATTTCAATGTTCCATAATCAAAATACACGGTTAGTTACTTTATAGGCTCCACCCACCATTATTTATCTAACATTAACATTACACCCTCTATCTGTCCTGACAAAGTCACATGCACATGCAGACAGCTCCACAATCACACATCCTCAACATCTCACATGGATCATCATGGACTTATGAGACACAAGACCTCAGCTAACATATGACCCACACAAACATTTCTCTTTCTTCACCATAATAATAAAAAAATCAACAAAATCCATAAAAATATAAAATCTTCCTCCTATCTTAATTATAAATAAAAATAAAGTCTTTTAAGATACATGTTAAAAAATATAGTAATAAAAAAAATTTCTTATAAAAAGTAATTTTAAAATTTTAAAATTTTATATGTATAATTTTCAAAACAAATTTTTTACTTTGAATTTGTTAATATGTACTATATGCATTATAAATATATTAATTTTTTCAGTCTTAATAAAAAAATGGATAGGACAGTTAATCTGTTTATTTTATACGTTAATATTAGCAAAATAAATTCTATATTTAATGTGTTAAGTTTAACTTTTTATATTTTAAAATAAATTAAATATTTAAAAAATAATAAATAATCTAGTAAATTAAAAAAATATTTATATTTAACAACAATTTTATTTTATTTTCACATTATGTTTATAATTAAGGACATAAGCACTATCTTTAAAGTACAAATTAGCATTTGTTATAAAGAAAAAATATTTTTAAATTATAAAAGACGATAGTTAAAGTATGTATTTTCATTGATTTCATATACAATCATTAACTCAAATTTAATTATTAGGCCATCTTTTATAATAATAATAATATTAATAAATTGATGTAAAATTATTTTTAGATTAATGTAATTTTTTTATAATGGAACAATAAAAAATACTAACCGATTTTTGTTTTTATAATACGGTAGGAGGGAATAAAAAAAAAAAGAAATCCTTTTTGACAGCTCTAACCAGATTGTTTAGCAGATTTTTATGACACAACCCACACACAAAAAAAAAAGAAAACTAAGAAAACAAAATTGACCCTTACTTTTCTATTCCTTTGCTTCCATTAAGATATCATTTGTGGGTTTTTTGTTCTTTGGCATTGACATTGGTTTCACTTTTGGTGGTTTGAGTCATTGTTCATTTGCTTAAAGGGGTGTTAAGTTCCTTTCCTTATTTGTACCATTTGTTGCCATTGTCACATAATCTATTGTCTGGTTTGTTTTTTGAAACCTAACAAGGTTCTTGCTTTCATCCAAATGAAAACCCTTTGATTAGGCTTTTTTGGGTTATACCCTTTTTCATTTCACAGTTTTCCATTGGCTTCTTGCAAGTTTTGACTGAGAGAAGGTTTTGGATGAGTTTTGAACTAACCCCACAAATTTGGATTATTAGTTTAAGGCTTTTTAGAGCACAAAGTTTGAATTTTTCTTATGTTTATGAGAACCCAAATCTGTGTTGAGTTTGATAAAGTTTGATACAGTCAAAGGGTATTTTATTTTAATGATTTAAAATGCCTCAAGAAATTGTTTACTTTGCAATTTGTTGACGCATTTGTCTTTATAATGAGACTACAGAACTGTGAAAACTGTTCCATTCTCTTCTAGCTTTGAGGGTGAAAGAAAAGAGGTTCATTTACTTGTATAAAGCATATTGGGTTTTATTTTCTTATGGTGTCGAAATTTTGGATTTTGTGTTGTATTAGGTGTAATAGAATCATAAATTTTACTCATAAGGGGTTTGGAATTTGATGTATTGTGTAAGAAGATTTGACTTTTGAGAGTATTATAGATCACACATATTTTTTATGAAGAGAGTGTTGTGCTAATTTATTGTGGTGGTTGAGAATTTGAGCTTAATTTGTGAAGAAAAAAGGGTTGACATGGCTGCAAAGTTGTTGCATTCTTTAGCAGATGACAATCAAGATCTGCAGAAGCAGATAGGATGTATGACCGGAATTTTTCAACTCTTTGATCGTCATCAGATTGTTACCGGTCGTCGCATTAGCCAGAAGAGACTTCCTTCTGGTATTTCTCTTAGTAGTAACTTATTCAATTTTACCGATTCTGTTTGCAGGAATGTGTTTTTATTTCCTTTTTGAGATGATTTTTCATTTGAGCTGTTAACTTTACTAATTGAGAGTGTCAATCTCTTATTACTGTTCGTTGCATTTGTTTATAGATAACGATTTTTCAAGAGTTAACATCCAACTTGTGTGGATAAGTTTGTTATGTTGTGTATATGATCTATATGTTTCAGTTTCATTGTCGTATTTGAATTTAATGTTTCTGCTTTTCCATAGGTAATTTGCAATTCAGTGATGACAGCTTGGAAAGAGATTCTGATAGCATCCGACATCGACAAATGGCAAATGTAAGAACCTTGTTTTTACCCTCATTTTTTACAATTTTTATAATGTTTTCAGTTCTAAATTGATTGAATAAAGCTTTAAATTGAGGCACGATTGTTACAATACCAAGTATGCATATACTGATCTTATGATATATTATTCATAACATATATGTGCATATTTGACTACCATTTCCATTGGAGACAAATGTAGAAGGTTGAGAATGTTTTCATAATCTATAGAATCATTTTCTATATTTATCCATCTCCCGAATTTCCGCAAAATCAATCATGTTTCCATTTTTCTCCTGATAAAAATTTCACGTGCATATACTTTTTATTTTTGATGTGTGTGTTTGTAACTATCAAGCCTTATAAAGAAACTACAAGCATGTAAATGAAACATGGCTTATAAAGCATATTTGATTCATTGCAGGATACGAGCTTAAACAGAGGTCAGAATGAAAAGCAAAGAATTTCAACAGAATCATCGAGAGCATCATTCTCTTCTTGTTCATCATCGGTTTCTTCTCTAGACTTTAAGGCTGAAGTAGAGACTTCCTTTGACAGGATTATTTTGCCTGAAACTCCTTCAAGGGAAACAGTTATGAACCAACCAAATGTCTCTCCTCGTTTAGGACGTCACTCACTTGACCTGCGTGATGTGGTGAAGGATTCAATGTATAGGGATCCTCGAGGGATGTCTTCGAAATCTATGGCCAAAGAGCAATCTTCTGTTCATGCATTGAAGCACAGGGGTTCACCGCGACCTCCTCAGCTTTCCAAATATGTTGATAGATCTTATGGAGTTGAAATAGATGCAAAGCAAAGTGCGCCTATTGATCTAAAGGAGTCTATCCGAGTCCTTTCGAAACTTAGAGAAGCACCTTGGCATTATGCTGAAACTCGAGAACTACCAAGATCATCACATGAAGTAAAAGACGGACACTGGCATTCCATCTCAAAGGATGTCACTCCTTGGTTAGCTTACGATGGAAGAGAAACGAGTCGTTATTCTTTTGAATCGCGAGAGACCATAAAATCCACACCAAAGCTAAAAGAGGTTCCTAGGCATTCACTTGATAGTAAGGAAGGTCCGTGGCGCACTTATAGTTCTGATTCAAAGCCGAGTCACATCTCAAGAAACGTTTACAGTGGCACCTCCACCACAAATGAAAAATTCTCTAGTCTACAACAGTCTCCACCAACTCAAAGTCGGCTACCGAGTGTTGTAGCAAAGCTGATGGGCTTGGAAGCGTTACCTGATTCATCTTTAACTGGTGATACTCAATCAGGTTCAACTGAAACTTATTCAGCTCAAGATTATGGTCAGTTTCCAAGATCATCAAAAACTGGATTCATAAGGCCACTCCGAGTTTCTAACTCTCCGAAAATCTCATTGAAAGATCCAACTTCCCCAAGGCGGAAGAATCAGGACGTGGTTATGAAACCGGTCTCTAGTTCAAAGTTTCCGATTGAACCAGCACCATGGAAGCAGCAGGATGCAAATAGAAACTCTCAGAAACAAAATTTAAGGACAACAAAATCTCCTACAGCAAAAACGCAAGATTCGTTTCCTTCGGTTTATAGCGAGATAGAGAAGAGATTGAAAGACCTTGAATTTAAACAATCTGGAAGGGATCTTAGAGCACTAAAGCAGATACTAGAAGCAATGCAAGAAAAAGGGCTATTAGAGAGTCGAAAAGAAGAACAAGTTCCGAACCTTGTTGGAAGTCAAAGTGACTATGAACCTAAAGCTATCAATCAAATTCAGAATTCTCGGTCAGTAAAGCAACAAAATCCCCAGAGAAACAATTTTCTATCTTCTACAATCAAAGGAACAGACTCAACAAGGGTTTTTGATTCACCAATAGTTATAATGAAACCGGCAAAACTTGTTGAGAAATCCGAGTTTTCTGCGTCTTCAGCTATTCCAATTGGTGGCTTTTCTGGTTCCAATAGAAACAACATATCTTCTACTCTAGTAACAAAAGAACAGTCTCCTAAGAATATTCGCAGGGACGCTTCTCCGGTTTCCATTGATAAGAAAACAAGTATTACCAAGAGTACTACAAGATCTGCACAATCTCAATCAAGGTCTCAACAATTTTCAAAAGAAAATAACCAAAGTCCGGTGAAGAATTCAGGATCAGTGAGTCCAAGATTGCAACAGAAGAAGTTGGAGTTAGAGAAGCGATCTCGTGTGCCTACGCCGCCATCGGATTCAATCAAATCCAGAAGACAATCTGGTAAAAAGGCAGTGGAATCAGTTTCTCCAGGTGGAAAAGTAAGACAAAGAGTCCTTAACTCACAGCCTAGTGAAGAGCAAATGAGTGAGTTAAGCAATGATTCTAGAAGTTTTTGTCAAGGGGACGAAATTTCTCTTCAATCCTACAGCATCACGGTTGACTCAAAATTCGATATTGAAGTCACTAGTAGTTTACAGTCTACTGAAATTGATGACAACCAAAGTCCATCTTTGAAGCCAATGAAACAATTAGTTTCAGAAACAGTTCAGAAAGTAAGAGCCATTTTATCTCATTTAAATCAAACTTTCTTACTATAACAATATGATTAAACTTTTTAATTTTAGCAATAGCATAATCCTTTTATCAGTTAATACTATGTTGTTTGATTTTACCTAATATTGTAGAAATCAACTCCAAGATTGGATGAGGGTGAGACAATTGCAGAACTTGCAACTAAGGCGCCAGAACATCTGAGTCCTATCTCAGTTCTCGATGGATCAATGTACAAAGATGATGAGTCATCCCCGGTAACGCGGATACCTAAAGATCCAAAAGGTAGTTTCTGATTTCTATTTATGGATAAAAAGATAGGATCCATATTATCTATAAGGACCACACTTTATATTGAGACACTTTTTAGATGGACTTATTTGAACTTATCTACTTCCATAAGCTCCTGTGAGACTATTTTCGAGAGATTAATGACATGTTCATAAGTTGTTTCAGTTTCTTTCCATTAGCTCTCCTGGATAGCTTATGAAAACAATTTATGTAAACTCTAATAGCTCTAATGACTATTTGCTTAATATGCATATTCTGGTATTTGCCCTGAAGATTTGACCAATGCATCATAGCATTTAAAGTCATCTAGAATTATTATTATTATTTACTTATCTCATTATAACATCATATTTTGCAGCTGGTAATGCTCAAGAATCCAAAGACAATGAGGTCAAAGATCAGTGGAAACCTGATGACGGCCTTTCATTTAACACCGCAGGATCTGGAGAGATCAACCGCAAGAAACTACAAAGCATAGACCACCTTGTTCAGAAGCTTAGAAGGCTGAACTCCAGCCACGACGAAGTGAGAATCGATTACATTGCTTCCCTCTGTGAAAACTCAAATCCAGACCAGAGATACATATCTGAAATACTACTAGCTTCAGGTCTCTTACTCAGAGACCTGAGTTCTGAATTTCTGACGCTTCAACTTCATTCATCGGGTCATCCTATTAACCCGGAGTTGTTCCTCGTCTTGGAGCAGACCAAAGCAAGTAGTTTGGTTTCAAAAGAAGAAAGCAGCTTCGAAAAAGCTGCTTTCTCGAAGCTAAATACTGAGAAATTTCACCGAAAACTCATCTTCGATTCTGTGAATGAAATTCTTGGTGCAAAACTAGACTATTCTCTGGAGCCATGGTTTCAACCTAACAAACTCACAAAGAAAACACTCAGTGCTCAAAAGCTTCTTAAAGAACTATGCTTCGAGATAGAAAAAGTTCAAACCAAAAAAGCTGAATGCATCTTAGAAGATGAAGAGGATGATGGTTTAAAGAGTATGCTTTGTGAAGATGTGATTCATGGATCAGAAAATTGGGAAAATTTCAATGGTGAAATACCTGGAATTGTATTGGATGTTGAGAGACTGATATTTAAGGATTTGGTAAACGATATTGTGATCGGTGAAGCGGCTGGTTTGCGAGTTAAGTCATCGGTTAGGCGTCGGAAACTATTTGGAAAGTAGTTTTTTTTCTCTTTTCCTTTCCTTAATTTCTCACTGATATTAGATCTTTATATTCTTGTCATTTGCATATAGTTTATTTTCAGTGTCACGCCATATACTATAGAGCTACGATTATTATTTTTTGTGTAAGGTGTAAAGAAATTTGACTTACCATGGATTTGTGGAATACATACTATATAAAAACTAAATCTCTTCATGTAGGAAGGTAGGAGTGTATCAACAAGGTGGTTAAATGTTGGTGTTTTATACTCATAATCTGATACATTCAATAGAATTGTAGTCCTTAACAAAAAAATTCTCAAACCATGCTTGACCACAAATAAGGTAATGGTTACATCTTTACAATGTCAGTAAAGAATAGTAGTCACACCTTTCCTTGCATGTTACAACACTCTTTGAAAATAAAATTGTTAGTTCCTTTATTTTCACCTTTACTTGCATGTTACAACACTATTTGAAAATAAAATTGTTAGTTCGTTTATTTTATGAAAACAATGTTTTCATTTTTTAAAATGTATATTTACTTTACTTTGATGAATTTTTTTGAAGATAATAATTATTACGAGGCATTAGTAATTTATAGTTCGGGTGTGAGATAAGTAAAGTCCGATAAAAAATTATTTCAGTCTTTGAATCAAATTCGATTTCTTTCGAATGGTTTGTCTTTAATTGAAATTTATTAACTACTAGAGTCCAATTACTTGATATGTTATCTCTTTATTAAGGAAATGATTTCACAAACTAAATGAACTCTTAGGAAAATGAGCACTTGTTTTTTGACAGCACTCTTTTTTCTTAATACTTGGATAGATCATAAAAAAAAGTCTAACAAAAGTATTTAATTAATCAATCAATTTGAATAAAATAAACACCGTAACGAGATTGAAAAATCAAACGTCACAGTTAGCTAATGAGATAATAGAAAAACACGAAGAAAAAATATATTTACATGAAAATAACATATTTAGATAAAAAAAAAAGGAAAAAATGAGGTAAAATAGTAATTTCGAACTACAAACTGGTCTTAAATCACCATTCTTCTATGTTTGAAAAGAAGAGAGACTTAGAACTACGACGACTAGGTTATTGTGTACATTACTCTAAAGTGAATTATGCTTTGTTATATATTTAGAACAAAGATTAACATTAATTAGTTAATAAAATAAATTGTCCTTAAGTCCTAATTTAACTGGTAAAATGTCAATATTATTAAGTTAAACATCATGTTTCAACTACAAATTCAAAATCTCACATTTACGCGTGAATTTCTAATAGTAATTATATCATACTACTTATATAAAAAAAAATTATAATATTTTTACATTGTTAATTTAGTTTCATCCTTGTTAGTGGCTTATATTGCTCTAGATATATACTTAAAATGTAAAAGGTATATCAAATTTTAACGTAACTAATTATTTATACTATTTTATTTATGCAATTTTTAAAATACTATATTTTATATATAAAGGAGATATCAAGTTATGGTATAGTCTTTTTGTTTTCCAAATAGATATTTTATTTAAATTATTTTATTTATAATTTTATTATTTTTTATCCAATAAAAAAATGGGATATTTTTAAATAATTACTTTTCATTATTTACCCTTTTTGTTGTGTCTCACAAATAAATTTCAGAAGGTAAAATGAGTTTTTGCATCATAGAAATTATTTTTCGAATACAATATATTTTTCTTTTATAAGATTTTACTTACATCTCAATTAAATTTTAAATTATTAGGAGTTAAAACAAAATGATAAAAACTTATTAACATGGAAAGTAGTTGCTATGTTCCACAAACTGATTTTCCAGAAATTAAAGAAACATGCATGGGTGGTTTTTATGTAACATGGATATTTTTAGTATTTTGAGGGGATGGAGATGTCTTTGTGGAAATATGGGTTGTTAATAATAACACACTCAGTACAACCTTCTAATAAATGTTCCATTTGATAAAACTTTTCTTCTTCTAAATATAAATTAGATATAATTTCAAATTGCTAGATGCATTTTATTTTTTCAAACATACACTCTTTTAATATTCATATTTTATCTTGGAAAACGAAATATCCAATTGAGTATAAACATTTCAGTGACATCTATACATTAAATTGGAACAATAAATTTAGTATCTCTATGTAAGAAAAAAAGCAATTGAGGTTTATAATTAAGTACTGAAGCGGTAATTCTTTACCAATTTTCCAGCGTCGTTAGTTTCAGATTGTTCTAGTGTTTTTCTTTTATTAAAATTATTTAGGATTAGAGGATTGTGTCCCAAAAGATAGACTGGACTTGCAATTTGTAGGCTTGAAACCTCTTTTACTCGGATTTGAGAAATTATTAAAGTGAAAAAATCAAAAGTTAAGTTTATAATTATCTAATTTGTTATATATGTGCATAAAATATTAATTTATTTCTTAATGATTGATATTATTAACTTTGTTATTTAAAATAAGTTGTTCACTTTAAAAGAGTATAATTTCTTTCTCTTTTCTCCAGAAAAAAAATTAATAATTTTTTTTCTTTAACAACAACAACAACAACAATAATAATAATAATAATAATAATAATAATAATAATAATAATAATAATAACAATAATAATAATAATAATAATAATAATAATAATAATAATAATAATAATAACAATAATAATAATAATAATAATAATAATAATAATAATAATAATAATAATAATTTAAAGATAATAATTTAATTATTAGAATTTTAAAAAATAAACTAACTAAATAAATAATATATCTGATTAATAGATAATTTTAAATTTATTTATAAAAAACTTAAATTTAAAAATAATTAATACTTTAAAGTAAATAATTTATTTATTTTAATTTAAAATAAATAAATAATTCACATTGAGAATTTTTATGATAGTACTTTTAAAATATTTTAAGTATTAATTGATTAAATTTATTTTTAATTAAGAGTATCACTTTATATCATTTTGCATCTTTAAGCTATTTAAAACCGTTAATTTTATTAAATATTCAATTAGCTTAACAACTATCAACTAATTTTATCAAAAATAACTTAAACTTAATTGATTCAAAACCAGATGTAATGTTATCTGTAATCGTTGGTAAATTGATCACTATTATAAATAAATTTTTTAATGTTATTAAAATTAAAAATTAATTATTTTTGAACTATTTAAATATTATTATTATTAGTATATCATCAATTTAATTCAAAAATATTTAATGTGGATAGGTAAGTGGTTGACACTCAATTTAATAAATTTATTTTAGAGAAATTCTAAAAAACTAATTAGAATTAAATGAATTTATTAATAATCATAAAACTATTTTTTTATAACTGTGATGGGAGGGATTATGCATTAAAATAGTGTTGATGTGACAAGTCTAAATAGTTTTTTAGTTCAAAAATTATACTAATTTTTAATTTTAAAATAAAAAAAATAATAATAATAATAATAATAATAATAATAATAATAATAATAATAATAATAATAATAATTTAAAGATAAAACTTCACCTAACATCTAATAACAAATTTTCCTAGCAGATTATTTTTGGTTCTAGCTGATTATTTTTCTTTGACGAGATAAATACCTTTTCATTCCTAACAATGATCTTGTGAAGGCTTTGTCAGAAAAAAAAAAAAAAAAAACTAATAGTCCTTTGAAGCCCAATAATTTGGAGGTTGTTTTTGATTATATTTCATGATTATATTTCAGAATACTCACAGGCTTAAAATATTACGGAGTAAAAACTTTAGTCTATGAATGAGTGTGAGAGACACCCTCACAATAGTTTTTAAAAGTGCTGAAGTTACAAAAACATATTTAAATATCTCTTTTGTTAGTTATTTTGATATTTAAATATATTTTTAATTAGTTTATTTAATCTTTAAATGTACTTTTTTAGCCAATTTAGTTTATAAAATTACTAATAAAAGAAATATTTAGGATGGATTTACAATTTCGATACACTTAAAGGCTATGGTGATAGTGTCTCACACATTGAGGGATTAAAATAGCTGTTGACTAAAATATTATCTTCGAGACCTAATTTCATATTTTTAAATGTGTAGATCCTCTACTGAGTATTTTAGTGTTTTGTCTGATTAGAAAAGAACAATATTTGTTTCATCTGATAGATAATTTAATGAACCATCTAGTCTAAACTCTAGTCAACGTTGTTTTATAAGTGCATTATCAAATTTCTATTCCTATGATGTATAATTGAGTTTATCATTTGGCCAACATAGTTCATTCGGTAGTCAATACTTTGATAAAAGTAAACCCGTTGATACATATACATCATATAGTCTATTGTTTAATAAATTTCAATCGTGTAATTGTCAATCCTTTGAAAGAAGCACAACAAGCACACAATGTGGATCATTTGTTTCTTCATTCCTCTAGAAAATTAATTCTCTTCATCTGATGAGTAGTCTCTTAAAATTCAATCCTCTACAATCATTAAAGAATCCTCTTGAATGAGTATCTTTCTAAACAAGATTTTTTGGCGCTAAAAAAAAGACAAGTTTAAAGAATCAATTTTAAAATTCACTTAGCAGTTTGAATAGTACAAAATTGTACAAATTATGTGGGACGTTCTTTGCAATTGTCAAAATAGTAACGAAATCATTCCCATGTACTTTAAAAAGTACTCCAGCATCATTGCAAATCATCAAGCATGAATGTTATTAAACAACCATGCAACCAAAATATTGGAAAAATATTTTTATGAGTGCATTCAGATGATCACATATTTAAAATACTTTCTATTGAAAGCTTATCACTTGTAATTTGATGTTACAATTTATAATTTATGTTGAGAGTTACGTTGTAGTTTCACAAAAACCTTATTTCTTTGTAACTTAGCCAAGTTTTGGATTGAGACCTTAAAGGGCATGACTATACTAAGCAACAGGCTTTGAGAAGACTAGGGTATAATCCGTTGAAAATAGTATACTTTGGTGGTTTGTAGTAAATTTGGTTCTGGTGGAAAATTCTTCAAGTTGATGGGACTATATAGCTAATGTATTGGTGGTGAACCAGAATAAATTGCATGTGTGTTTACTCTTTCCTTTATCTAACTTATCGAAAAGTTTAGTTTTAAAGAAACCTTTTTAATCTTAGTGGGACAAGATTTATGTAAAATTCTTAAAGGGTAAAAGTTTTTGATACACAATTCAAACTCTTCTTTCATGTGTTTTTCTCACCACCAATTAGCACCAAAGCTCAATTTCTTGGCTGAGCAATTTACAATGTTAGAGAAAAAATAGTATGTGAGAAAAACTATGTCAAATTCTGGTGATGAAGCCATTGGAGTGAAGGTGCTAGAAAACAAAAGAAATGAGAGTTTTGAATTGTATTTTTGCATTTATAAGCAAAAAATGTTCTTTATCAAATCATTCAACTTATGATTTTAAAACAAGTTTAGTAACACACAGTTGAATCATAAAGAGCTTAGATTGAGATATAGAGATAGAGCAAATACATGGATTTTTATACTAGTTCACAATAGACTATTGCTATATCTAACCATCCCTTTACAACGAGATATTGCCTGAACACGGTCCATCACTTAATCCACTATTTTAAACAATAGCACACAAGTATTATTTACTATGCATCTTTAGGCTTTGAGTATTCTTCTATAGCCTCTCCAAGCTATCACCATTAGAACCCTAGTCAACTTTCTTGAAGCCTGTCGTTAATGTTCTTGAGTATTGTTATAACTCTTTAGGTACTTGTTACAGATGAAAGTGCTGTTGCCACTATCAGGTTGATTTACAACAGTTCCGGTCTGTGTCTAAATTGACACAAAATTTGTTTCTAGGATTATAACTTATTGAGAGAATATTACATTTCAAGTCCTATATCAATTAAAGTGTATAAAACACTTCAATTGATTTACATTAATTCTAGTAACTCTCTATTGAGAAGATTTTTCATTCATGCTTTTCTTTTGACGTGTTCCAGGCTTTTACATAAATTCTTATTAAAACATTGCCTTTTTCATTTTAATCTCAGATTTGTTTTCATATTGATCGATTTCTACTTAAGTAAGAAGAATTATATCCGTTGAGAATGTTACCGTTGGATATCTTGAAACAAAATTTAAGGCAAATTAGCCTTTAAGACATATCCATATGTATCTTTAAATTATTTAGAGTGTATCATGCTTTGAGAAGACAATCTTAGACGATGAGACAATCAGAGGATGTCATCCGCTTCTTTAGTCAGAGGATAAGTTCATCCTTTACAAGTAAAGAATTTTGTATTGTTGACTTCTTATCAGAGCATTGACTGTACTAAGAAGATATGGTCATAATTTGTTCAAAGAAGATATACTCAGAACTTGTTCACAAGAAGATATGTTCAAAATTTGCTCACAAAAATATATGTTCAAAATTTGCTCACCAGATGATATGCTCAAAATTTGCTCACAAGATGATATGCTCAAAATTTGTTCACGAGAAGATACACTCAAAATTACTCACAAGACGAAACACTCATAATTATTCACAAGAAAATACACTTATAATTTGTTCCCAAGAAGATACATTCAAAATTTGTTCACAAGAAAGATATGATCCAGATTTTTCAAGGACAGAAGTGAAACCCTAATCTATTCAATAAATAGATACTCAAGGTTGAGGAAGAAAGTATGAACCCAAAAACGCAAAAATTCATACAATTCAGAAAAACTTTTGAGAGATCAAATTGCTTAAGTATTCAAAGTTCAAAGGTTTAAGTTCTAGAGAAGCACTTGCTCTAAGAAATATTTTCCAAGTGTTTTAGTGTGAGAAATCAATTGGAACAATCTGCTTAGTAGAAGCAAAATAAAACCCGTTCCGAACTTGTGTAACCCAACCCGAATGCTGCTTTAGTGTTCCTCAAGCAATCTGTGATTTTCAGGTTCTGTTGAGAACACTTTAATTGTAGGATCAAGTTGTAGTTACCTCCAACAGTATATGGTTTTCAGGTTGTGTGGGTAAGACTTGAATTGTAAGGTCTAGTCCTATGTATGTCAAGGATTTGAATTACTGGTTAAATCCTTTTAAGGGAAAGGGCTGGATGCAGCTACCAAGTTGATGATAAACTAGGATAAATCTGCTTGTGTCACTTTACTTCTGCACTCTTTACTTTACTGCTTCCTCTAATTACTCAAGCTTGATTGCTATTACCTCTGTTTTAGTTTAAATCACAGAACCTGAAGCATTTCGTGAATAGATAGTTAAAAGGAATTGAACTTAAACAAAAACAACGCAATCCCCTTTCTCGTGTTTGCACATTTAATTGGCATCAAGAGTCTGATCTCAAGGTTAGGCACTTTACAATAGTTGAGGAAAGATTTAAGGATTCAACATGTCTGGATTCGATGAAGAAGCCTCTGGTGGAAACATCAACATACCATCTTTATTTAATGGAGAAAGATTTGAGTACTTGAAGGACAAACTCAGAAGCTTCCTTATCTCACAAGATTCAGAAATTTGGGACTTAGTGTAAGATGACTACACTCCTTTAACAAATACAGACGCCACTAAAATTCCAAGGACAAATATGGATGATGAACAAAAGAAGATGTACAAGACGTATCACAAGTCCTGAACCTTCATGATAAATGCAATAACCTTTAAGGAATTTGACAAATGCATTGACAAAGAAATAATAAAGAGCATCTATCATAATCCAGTTTTGACTTATGAAGGAAGCAAACAAGTTCAAGAAGCAAATCCCAACCATCTAGTAAGAAAATATGAACTATTTTAGATGGAAAAAGGTGAAAATATTGAAACAATGTTTTTCAGATTGTAGACTTTGGTCTCAAGATTAAATGTTTTTGAAAAGAGTTATACTACTAGTGATCATATGAAGAAAATTCTTAGGAGTTTGCCAAGCAAGTGGAGACCTAAGATTACAACAATTCAACAATCTAAGGATCTAAATATTCAGAAATTGGAAGGATTGATTAACATTTTGAGATATCAAGAAATTGAGCTTACATATGATGGGCCCAAGTAGAAATATAAGACTTTGGCTTTGAAATCCAAGAGGAACAAGGCTCTGAAGGTAACAACAGAATGAAAGAATAATGATTCAGGTGACCAACATATGGACTCAAAGGATGAGGATATGGCTTTCATATCCAAAAAAATTCAAAGCATGTGGCATAACAGAAAGAATCCATTCAATCAAAGAATTTCAAGGCAGTCCAGTAGAGGACATGATGACAAGTTTGGCACGAAAAGCATCATCTTCTATGTATGCAATGAACCTGGGCATGTTAAGTCTGGATGTGCAAATCGGAAAAAGGGAAACATCAGAGGAAAGACTCCACAGACAAAAAGAAGGTTCTGATGGCTACATGGGATGATTTTGATGAATCCTATGATGATGAAGAGCAAACATATTAAGCTCTGATGGCTCATACTAAGTTTGGCACGAAAAGCATCATCTTCTATGTATGCAATGAACCTGGGCATGTTAAGTCTGGATGTGCAAATCGAAAAAAGGGAAACATCAGAGGAAAGACTCCACAGACAAAAAGAAGGTTCTGATGGCTACATGGGATGATTTTGATGAATCCTATGATGATGAAGAGCAAACATATTAAGCTCTGATGGCTCATACTAACTTTGACTCTGGTTTTGACTCTGGAAGTGTACCATTAGATGAAGAAATTGAGGTACTTTCTGACTTTACTCGATCTGAATTAATTAAATTCATAAATGATTTCTTAAATAAAAACCATAATTTATCTCTAAAAACTGAAAGTACTTAAGAAAGTAAATGCAAACCCGACTTAAGAAATTATTTTTTTTTTAAAAATGAATTTGTTGAACTTAAAACAAAAAGTACAACTATGAAAGATAATTATTTCTCTAAACCTTCATAAAATGTCATATGTAATTATGATAAATATGAAGTAGCATTCCAAGACTTTCTAGCCAACAATATAAAAAGAAATAAGTATGCTTCTATGATTTATGGATATAGTTGAAATGGTAAAAAAGGTCTAGGATACCAAGAAACATTAACTAAGTTTGAACTTATCAAACCTGGTGTTTTATGTATTGTTTTCTCCAAGAAATGTTACTCCAAACTATCTTGTCCCTTGTTAAACACAAGGAAAGACAAGAAACCAGGACTCAGCCAAATTAGGGTACCTAAGAACAAAATTAACTATGTTGCAAATGTTCTCAACAGCTAAGTTGAAACATCTGTCATGGTAAATCGACAATGGAGGCTCGCGACATATGACGAGAGAAAAGTCTATGTTCGAAGACCTAACTTTGATCAAAGGAGGCTGATCTGCTATTGCACACAGGTCAAATACAAGTAACTAAATGTAGGTACGGGTAATAAATCAAGTCATTTCGCAATGACTTCCGATATGATAATATTAGCCAAATTGAGTGTCAAAATTAGAAAGGGGGTTTACAATTTTTTGTTCGAACAAATTAAGAAAACGATTAATCCACTGATTTAAGTTTCAGACCTATCACAAATTCTATCAACACATTTAATTTCTAAATTGTGACTCTATTCCTATCGATGTATTAGAGTTAATGATCAAGCGTCGCAAAACTATAATTTAATTAATATAGAAACCAAACTCTATCAAACTAATTTAATCAATCCTATTAAAATTCTAATTAAGCAATCAAAATAACAATATAATTGAATAAAGAGAAATAGAATCATAACGTGAAATTAACATTATAACATGAACCTCAAGGTGTTGATGAAACTCTGAAACAATGGATTAATCCCAAAATAGCCTCCTTCAAATAGAAGAAAACCCCGAATACATTGTAATCATTTTTTGGGCTTGTAAAACAAGTGGTCCACTACTTAAAATTATTACAAGAAAAATGGATCATGTAATCTACAATTTGGACCCCATGAAGTTCTGCATCAGGCTTTTATTCCAACACAAAAGTTGTAGCTCTAATTTTTAGCTTTCTAATGCTTGGTCGCATGCGTCAATCCGATATCTAGAGCTCAAGTTATGACCTACAGAGCGAGCAGAGGTCAATATGCAAATATTAAAATTAAAATTCAATTTCGACCCAAAGTTTAGAAAAAAGCTAAAAAATGAATGTAGGCTATAAAGACCTTTAAAATGTCAAAGTAAAAATCTAAAGAAATGTGCCTAAATACTTTGATCAAATTCCCGCACACTTAAGGTTTTGCACTCTGAGCAAAGTAATGCATGCGATTCCAAATATTCTCATGAATGCAAAGTTGTGAGCAGGAAAAAAAAAATATATTTCTAGCTTAAGACAATCATGAATAGATTTTATCAAAACCAAGGCAAACAAGAGGAAAAATTGACTGAAGAATGCATCATATGTGATAGAGTCCTCACAATATATAAAAGTCTAAAATTCTCTCAACCACTCAAGTGTTTGGGATATTGTTTGCACTCAAAGCACATCATGAACGCTAGCACTACCATAGGCTTGACAAGCCTCTAACATCTATATTTGAAACACATGCACATAATGATCAAAAGGTCTTTATTAAAGGTGTAATGGGGTCAAGGTAAGGGTGAAATAATCCTAAGGAGACTAGAGCTAAAAATCAAAGAGGATAAGTGAGTAACAATCAAGAGAGAAAAATAACATTGATAGGTAACTCAACAAAATATCATTAACTTTTATCATCACTCTCTTTGTTCACAGGACAATCATTTTCCACATTTATTATTATTTATTTATTTTGCTTCTCTTTCTCTTTCTTTTTATTTTTTTAAATGAAAATAAAAAATTTAACTAACAAACAAGTTGAGTACCCGCATAGTTTAACCAACAAACAAGTTGAACACCCCCACACTTATTTAAAGAAGGACTCCTTTATCTACTAAGATTGGGTCAGTTTGTTGTTTTTCACGTTTAGGCTTGTAATGAGCTATAAAACAAAGAAGGTGGTAATTAGACTCAAAGGAGCTTAAACAAATGGATAATGGTAGGGTAAGCTTATTTGGCTGGTAGCTTAAAAAGAAACAAATGCCTAGATCTTTTCAATATATGCATGAAGATAAAAGTCAAGTCAAGTTCTGGGGTGACTAGCAATCATAAGTGAAATCACACATAAGAAAAAAAAAAAGAAAATGGAAAAAGTGTATTCCATACATAATAAGACTCAAAATCTCACAAAGGTTAATTACCTATCACAAATGACACACAATTTAGCGTTTTAATCCAACTTATTGTACCAAGAATGTAAAGATACTATCCAATCATGTAGAAACTCAATACTATATAACTCACATAATTTGCACCGACAAAATCTGATGAAAAAGCATGCAATGCAATGCTCATTATTTATTTATTGATTTATTTATTTTTTGATATCTTATAACAAATAAAATCCTAAATAATACCCCCACACTTAAATTACACATTGTCCTCAATGAAAGTAACAAGTATAAAATAAGAGTAAGAAAATGAAGCTCTCTATTCAAACTTCAGTGTAGGTGGGCTTTTCCAAGGAGAGTTCTTCTATGGTAGCATCTTCAAACACATGGGTCTCATGGAATAGCTTGAGGTGTTGTCAATGAACTTTGAACACTTTGTCGGTGTTTTCAATTTTTATTTCCATTGTACCATGAGGAAAAGTGCTAGTAACAACAAAATGGCCAATCCACTTGGATCAAAGTTTTCCAACCATAATTTTCAGATGGGAGTTGAATAGTAAATTTTTTTTGCCAATGGAAAATTCCTTCCAAGAAATCATCTTATCATGAAAGTACTTAGTTTTCTCCTTATAGATCCAGGAGTTCTCATATGCTTCAAGTCTAAGCTCTTCAAGTTGCTGCAGTTGAAGCTTTCTCTCCAAACCTGCTTTCTCCATCTCAAGGTTACAACTCTTTACTACCCAGTAAGGACGATGCTCTATTTCCACCTGGCTGTGGGATACCTTACCAAACATAAGTTGATAAGGGGACATCCCTACTGGTGTTTTGTAGGCTGTTCTATGAGCCCAAAGAGCTTTTTCTAGCCGACGGCTGCTTCCTTTTTGGCTGCACCATTTTTTTTAAGATCTGTTTGATTTTTCTATTTGAGATTTCAGCTTGCCCATTAGTCTGGGGATGATAAGGTGTAGAAACTCTATGCACAACCTCATATTTCTGAAGCAAAGCGTTCATCGTGCGGTTGCAAAAATGAGTGCCTTGATCACTTATGATGGCTCGAGGTATTCCAAACCTGCAAAAAATATTTGATCTAACAAAACCTTAGTGGGTATTTCCTCCACCCACTTCAAAAGATAATCAACAAGTAAAATGTAGACAAAAGCAAAATATATAGGAAAAGGGCCCATAAAGTCAATGCCCCTCACATTAAATACTTCACAAAAAAGCATAGGTTGTTGAGGCATCTCATTCCTACTAGTGATTGTTGTTCCTGCTATTTGGCATTGTTCACAAGTTCGGCAAATCTCAATAGCATCCTTAAACAAAGTGGACCAAAAGAAACCCGAGTATAAGGCTTTTCTTTCTGTCCGTTGTGGACCAAAATTTCCCCCCTACTTGAGAGGCATGATAAAAATGAAGAATGGATTGAGCCTCATGGTGAGGGAAACATCGCCTAATCTCATGGTCACTACAAAAATTTCACAGATATGGATCATCCCACACATAGCATTTGACATCACTTTTAAGTATGTGTATTTGTGCTCTAGACACATCAATAGGAAGAACTAAAGCAACTAGATAATTAACAAAATCAGCAAACCAAGGAGTTACCTCATGCAACTGTAACAATTGCTCATCAGGGAAGTCATCTTGAACGGGGGTGGAGTCCTCATCCATTTCTATTATGATAAAATGATTTGCAACCTGATTCTCAGCTCCACTCTTATCTTTAATCTCCAAATCAAATTATTGGAGCAATAACACCCATTGAATCAATCTCGGTTTTGCTTCAGGTTTCTTCGGCAAGAACTTTAGAGCTGCATGGTCAGTAAAAACAACTACCTTGGAATCTAGCAAATATGATCTAAACTTATTAAGAGCAAAAACAATTACTACAAGAAAACAATCATTTTGTGGGCAACTTAAAAAAATATTTTGTGGCCGAAAAAACCCTCACAAATTACTGATCGAAAAAGCCCTTACAAATACTAAAATTCAAATTGGTTATTATTTGTGGTTGAAAAAACCCTCACAATGGACTAAAATTTCAGCAGGGTTTTGTGGCGACCTAAGTCCTCACAAAATCACAACGTTGGAGCATTGTGAGGGCTTAGGCCGCCACAAAATCCTACTGAAATTTTAGTCCATTGTGAGGACTTTTTCAGCCACAAAATCACATTTTTATGAGGGTAAAGGCCGCCACATAGGAAGCCTTTTGGGACTGCCTAGGCCGCCACAAAGGCAATTGTTTTTGACTGCCTAGGTTGCCACAAAGACATAATGTTCTCCTATAAATATCACTCATCCTCTCTAAATTTTCTCTCCACCTTCTGTCAACAAATATTTTTTCTCAAACTTTTCTCTTTACTTTCTCTCTTGAACTTCGATAAGTTTTGATTTTATATTTTATTTTTTAATGTTATTTTTTATTTGAAGTTATTTATTTAATGAATATTATTTAATTTTTATTTTGACAGTGATGCTATTGTGTTTATTGCAAAGAGATGTTAGTTGTTTTTAAGTTTCAGGTCAGACACTACACAACATCAAGTTAGTGTGTAATGCATTTTAAATATAGATTAGTAATTTATATAATTATTATTAAAAAAATTTATATGGTTATAAAATATTTTTAGAATTCATATTTTATTTTAGAATGTAGAATATATTATTTTTAAGATTGGGTATAATATTATTTTTAAACTTTAATATTAGTAATATTTGTTAACAAAAGTACTAGTAAAATATTTAAATTGTAAAATTTATACTAAAATTAAAATATAGTAATTTTTTAGCAACAAAACAATACTTATGAAAAAAAAGATTTATAATAATGATCTAATCATAAAATATGTAATATTATAAATTTAAAATATTTTTATATTATTTTTAAAATACATAAAAAGTTCATTATAGGAAGTGTTAGTAGATTTGTCCAAAAAAAGTAGAAATTATCTTGTTTACATGATATATGATAACTAAAAATTTGAAACAAATATAAAACTTATTGATTTTAATGTAAATATTTTTTAAAAAATATTATTAAAATTAATGATATTAATATTTGTTGTTAGTCATTACAAAGAGTTGTATTTGAGTTCGTACAAAAATTTATATTCTTTTACCGTCTCTATTTTTTTTTAAAAGGACTTATTTTATGAAAAAGTTCATTAAACATGATTTAAAATTTTATTTTGGTTTATATATATATATATATATATATATACTCTATTATAATTTATTATATTGTTTGTAAACGCTCCCTTAATTGACATACAAAGTATGTCATAATTTATTATATAGTAATTTGTAGATGTTAATAACAAAATAATACTTTTGAAAAATAAAACAATTTATATATAAAACATCGATCTTATTATGATCGTGTAAACCTTATTTAATTTTTAGAATAAACATCTACATTTATATATATATATATATACACACAGACACACAAATATATAGGCCATAGTAAACAGGGATGAGATGTCCATGTTGTGTATGTCGAAGACTAGTGGTGGTTACTTGAAGATGAAATGCAATTTTAAACCATGTTATCCCAACCCCAATTAATAATACTTTTGAGGGACTTTGCTTGTCGGGTAATATTCCATCAAATAATAATGGAGGGAGTGGAGCTAATGATCAGCAAAATTGTTATGATAATTGATGTATTCGAATAATATTTGCTATTTTTATTTTTGGTTTGTATGAATATATTATACACTATTATTTAATTATGGTGTGTTTAATTTTTGATTTGCATGACATAATTTATTAATTTTGGAATGTTTTATTTTGTTTGGTAGTAATAATTTAATTAATATTAGATTATATTTTTATTTTTATATATAATATTTATTTTAAATTTAAATTTTTTATTTTTAAATTATATTAATATTAATTTTTCATATATAATATCATTTTCTAATATTAATTTCGAATTTTATAATATTTTTTTTAAATAAAGTCACACATTTGTGGCGGTCTAAGCCCTCACAAATTTGTGGCGGACTTTTCCACCACAATTTTGTGAGGGCTTAACCCTTCACAAATGGTAACAAAAAAAACTAGCTTTTATGGCTGTTTTGGCCGCCACAAACCTTTATGACTGGCTTATTTGTGGCTGCCTAAGGCAGCCACAAATGTGTCTGTTGTGGCTGCTTTCCTCCCTTTGTGGGGGCTTTTGGTGGTCACGAAAGCTTGATTTTCTTGTAGTGAATAGCTAACAATTCCTTTTCAGTGGTAGTATAATTAGCTTGTGCAAAATCTAATGTCCTATAAACATAATAAATAACATGGGCAACCCTGTCAACCCTTTGTGCAAGGACTTCCCCCACTGCATAATTAGATGCATCACACATAATTTCAAAGAGGAGGGTCCATTTGGGTGGTTGAATGATGTGAGTGGAGGTCAATGCTACTTTCAAGTAATTAAACGCCTTCTTGCATTTGTCATCAAAGGTGAATGTGATATCTTTTTGCAGCAAATTTGATAGTGGAAGAGCTATCTTGCTGAAGTCCTTGATAAAGTGCCTGTAAAAACCAACATGGCCAAGCAAAAAAATAATCTCGCAGACGCAAGATGGGTAAGGAAAATTAGATATCACATCAAACTTGGCATGATCCACTTCCATCCCTTTCTTAGATATCACATGTCCCAAAACTATGCCCCATTCAACCATAAAATGACATTTTTCAGCAAATTTGATAGTGGAAGAGCTATCTTGCTGAAGTCCTTGATAAAGTGCTTGTAAAAACCAGCATGGCCAAGCAAAAAAAGAATCTCGCGGACGCAAGATGGGTAAGGAAAATTAGATATCACATCAATCTTGGCATGATCCACTTCCATCTCTTTCTTAGATATCACATGTCCCAAAATATGCCCCATTCAACCATAAAATGACATTTTTCATAATTCAACACAAGGTTAGTTTCAATGCATCTAGTAGTTTTCAAGAATGGTCTGCATAAGATGATAGGCACCCTGTTGGACTTACTTTCTCCCTCCATGTCCAAAATGTAAAAATTTGTAGGAAATATCAATTCATTAACTCGAACAAGTACATCCTCCATCAGTCCAACAGGGCGAGCATTGCTCCTGTTCGCCAATTGAATGATAACACCTATACTCTATAAAGATCCAAGAGCAAGATAATTAAAAATAGATGTAGGCGTAACATTAATGGACACTCCTAAATCTAACATGAAATTTTCAAATTGACTATTGCCTATGGTACATGAGATGGAAAAAGTTATTGGATCTTTGCATTTATGGGGCATGGGCTGAACAAGGGCCTAAACATTGCGCCCCATGTTTACTCTTTCATTACCTTTTAACCTTTTTTTGTGTGTGCACAACTCTTTTAGAAAATTGGCATATCTTGGAATCTGTTTAATTGCTTCAAAGAGGGAATGTTTACTTCCACCTTCCTAAATGTATCTAGGATCTCCTTGTCCATATCTGCCTCGTCCATTTTCTTAGATGTTCTCAACAACAACAGTTTTAGGTACCGAAGTGTTTTCAACTGTAAGACCCATAATTTTAAAGTACCATTTATGCATTTTTGGTGTATTTTGGATTTTGGCTCGGAGGCTTTTAAGCCAAAGTTAATAATATTTAGGAGTTTTATAATCAAAAAGATATTTTGATGCCAATTAAAATTTCTCGTCGATAAATAAATTGAATTTAACTGCGATGAATCCTTTACGGAGAATTTAATGCGTTTCGGGTGAAACGGTAATTTAACAAATGTCTAGATTTTGAGATATTTGTTAAGTTATATTTTATATCTATATATGTTTGGTTGGAGGGAAAAAGAAAGGAAAACTAGAAGGAAGGAAAAGGAAAAGAAAATAGTATAAAAGGAAGGAAGGAAAAAGGAAGAAAGGAAAAAGAAAGTAAAGAAAAAGAAAGGAAGGAAAATTGAAAATTCCATCGTCTTCTTCCTCTCCCGCGACCAAATTTCTCTCCTTTCTCCCATTTTCATTTTCGACGCTTTCTTTTCTTCAAAACTAGTAACCCAAGGTTGGGTGAGAGTTAGATCAAGGTTTTCGCAACTCCACTCTTCCTCTTTGATTCGAAAACGAAGAAAAACGGTTTTTGAGATCCAAACACAAACCCCTCCGTTTCTCCTAGATCCAAACCTCATTTCTCAAAGAGATAGAAGGGAAAGTTGCTCACCACCACGCTACGGTACTAGTGAACTAATTTGGGAGCGGCGTTGCGAGCAGAGATTTATCCGGAATTACTCGCGGTACCGGAAACGCACGTTAAAGCTAACGTTGAGGTAAGGGCTCCTTCCAAACTTCTAGTTTGCATTAGGGACTTATCTGTGGTTGTGTGGGAAGGAATTTGTTAGGGTTAAATGTATCGATTTGGGGAAAAACGGAACTAGTGCGTTATGGGTAAAACCTTAGAGTTAGGTTTTGTTTATATTGATGAATGTTTCGTGGTAAATGAATTTGAATGTCATTGTGTATGATTATGAGTAAATGAAATTTGATGTATCTGGGGTGTTATGTTGCTTTGATTTGTGTTTGTTGTTTTTGGCGTGTCCATACTTGATGTTTGTTAATTGGTGTGGTTGTTGTGAATTATGGTTTGAATGTGAGAGTACGTTTGAGTTGTTTCCGTGGAATTTGAAAACCATTAGAGTTAAACGAGTATTAAAAAAATGGGGAATCTTTTAATACCTCGGTTTACTTAATGTGCATTTGAGGAAAAGGTTTAAGTTAACTGGGCGTTGAGAATGGGGAATCTCTTAATGTCCCGGTTACTTAACGATCGTTTTTGAAAATCGTTCCGGTAAATGAGTGTTAAGAATGGGGAATCTCTTAATGACTCGTTTACTGAATATTTTGTGTGAAAATCGTTTAAGTCAAAAGTATATTAAGAATGGGGAATCTCTTGATATGTCTGTTTGCTTAACGTTTTGTTTTGAAAATCATTAAGATAAATCAGTATTAAGAATGGGGAATCTCTTAATGACTTATTTATTTAATGTCGTTTTGAAAACCGTGCAGACCCGTGATAGGTGGCACCTCGATAAACGGTACGGGCCCGTGATAGGCAGTACGTTTATGGTTTTCGCTTTTTGTAAATCGTGCAGACCCGTGATAGGTGGCACCTCGATAAACGGTACGGGCCCGTGATAGGCAGTACGTTTATGGTTTACGTTTTTTTTAATATCTGCATTTGCTTAACGATTATTGTGAATGGGGTCTGTGTATGCTCATGCATTTCATTTGGTAAATTGTGTCGACCCGTGATAGGTGACACCTTGGTAAACTGTACTGACCCGTGATAGGTGGTACATTTACGATTCCCGCTTTTTCTTTTAGTAAATCGTGTTGACCCGTGATAGGTGACACCTCGGTAAACTGTACTGACCCGTGATAGGTGGTACGTTTACGAGTTACTATTTAGAAAATCGAGTTGACCCGTGATAGGTGACACCATGGTAACTGTACTGACCCGTGATAGGTGGTACGTTTACGAGTTACTATTTAGAAAATCGAGTTGACCCGTGATAGGTGACACCATGGTAACTGTACTGACCCGTGATAGGTGGTACGTTTACGAGTTACTATTTAGTAAATCGTGTTGACCCGTGATAGGTGACACCTCGGTAAACTGTACTGACCCGTGATAGGTGGTACGTTTATGATTTACGCATTTTAGTAAATCGTGCTGACCCGTGATAGGTGGCACCTCGGTAATTGGTACTTTGGCCTGCGATAGGCGGTACAATTATGATTTACGGCCCTTCGAGGAGGGTTTTGGTTTGGAATTCCGAGTCCATGCATTTTGGCATATACGCATTGCATTAGGGTGCCTGGCACGCGAGTCATGTTTGATTTGAGTTTATGATTGAGTGATTCGAATTTTGATTTATCGTGATAACTGAGATGAAGGTGTTAAGTGTTATGTGTTGTTTATTGTGTGTAAGTATGATGGTTATCGAACCTTCGTGTGTCGTAGTAATCGCGTAGGAATTGCTAAGTGTTAGGTTGTGGACTTGATTAGGAATGACTTAGGTTAATTCATGAATTTTTGGAAAACTGATCAGGGAAATCGATTTCCCAATCGATTGGATGAAAGACAGGGGCTTGGCCAAATGAACAAAATCGATTAGCCAATCGATTTTGTAAATCAGCCTTTTTAAAATCCCTTTCGAAATCGATTGCCCAATCGATTAGGCCTTAAGTCAGGGGCTCAGGAACCAATCAATCGATTTACCAATCGATTGAATTCAGCCCAGGATTCTGTTTTCATTAAGAATCCCTCACCAAATCGATTAGGAAATCGATTGGCTCGAAACCAGGGGCTCAGGAACCAATCAATCGATTTACCAATCGATTGAATTCAGCCCAGGATTCTGTTTTCATTAAAAATCTTCACCCCAATCGATTGCCCAATCGATTGGCTCAGTGAAAATCCTCATTTTTAGTTGTATGATTAATTGCTCATGAATCTATCCATGTTTTGTTTTATCATGTGTTAATTAGGAGATCGAGAACTGCATTTTACCTTCATTTTCATTGGCAATGTAATGTATGAACTTTTCGCACATTGAAAATCCTGTTAAGATGCATGCTTAGTTAAAAAGTTGTTTTGAGCATTCAAAAACTTAACTGCTATGTGTTAACTGTTATTTTCTGGTTGGTGACCCTTTACACTATTGTGGAAATCTGGGCTTTGCCCTCAGATGAGAGTCAGGACGGCCCTACTGGTTCGTACCCTACGGACAGGGATGGAGATGGGAACGCTTGACTGCTGTTGTGTTAGGAGGATCTCACGGGGCGCGTGGAGATTACTCAGGGTGTATAGTTTTTGGTAGGATGATCAGATTAGGATGATGTATAGGGACTAGGGGTCCTTCTTTTTGGTTTGGAGTATTTTAGTTTTGGAAAACTGTACTTATACAAATATTATCAGTTTTATATCATCTTTGAATGGGTTCCATGTACCATTTGATGTTTATGTAGAAATGTTTTGGATTTGTAATTGGAGAAACTTTTCCGCTGCTTGTAAATTATAATGACTCAATTATTTATCCAAAAGCATTTCCTGATTTATTCTTTGTTCGTTTTAATTACTTTTAAAAAAAAAAATA
>NC_021164.2:30836221-30867128 GCF_000331145.2 Cicer arietinum
TCTAAAATTTCCATCTCCTTCCTCTGAGCCTCACGCAAGCAACCCAAAAATCCATCCTTCTCCATTTTTCGTTTTCGTTGCTTCCTTTTCTTCAAAGCTAGTGACCCAAGGTTGGGTGTGAGTTAGATCAAGGTTTTCGCAACTCCACTCTTCCTCTTTGATTCGAAAACGAAGAAAAACGGTTTTGAGATCCAAACACAAACCCCTCCGTTTCTTCAAGATCCAAGCTTCTTTTCTCGAAGAGATAGAAGGGAAAGTTGCTCACCACCACGCTACGGTGCTAGTGAACTAATTTGGAAGCGGCGTTGCGAGCGGAGATTTTACCGGAATTTCTCGCGGTACCGGAAACGCACGTTAAAGCTAACGTTGAGGTAAGGGCTCCTTCCAAACTTCTAGCTTGCATTAGGGACTTATCTGTAGTTGTGTGGGAAGGAATTTGTTAGGGTTAAATGTATCGATTTGGGGAAAAACGAAACTAGTGCGTTATGGGTAAAAACCTTAGAGTTAGGTTTTGTTTATAGTGATGAATGTTTCGTGGTAAATGAAATTTGATGTATCTGGGTGTTATGTTGCGTGATTTGTGTTCGTTGTATTTGGTGTGTTCGTACTTGATGTTTGTTAATTGGTGTGGTTGTTGTGAATTATGGTTTGAATGTGAAAGTATGTTTGAATTTGTTTCTGTGGAATTTGAAAACCATTAGAGTTAAACGAGTATTAAAAATGGGGAATCTTTTAATACCTCGGTTTACTTAATGTGTATTTGAGGAAAATGTTTAAGTTAACTGGGCGTTGAGAATGGGGAATCTCTTAATGTCTCGGTTACTTAACTATCGTTTTTGAAAATCGTTTCGGTAAATGAGTATTAAGAATGGGGAATCTCTTAATATGACTGTTTGCTTAACGTTTTGTTTTGAAAATCATTAAGTTAAATCGGTATTAAGAACGGGGAATCTCTTAATGACTTATTTAATTAATGTTGTTTGAAGGTCGTTTAAGTTAAATGGGTATTAAAAATGGGGAATCTTTTAATATCTGCATTTGCTTAACGATTGTTGTGAATGGAGTCTGTGTATGCTCATGCATTTCATTTGGTAAATTGTGTCGACCCGTGATAGGTGACACCTTGGTAAACTGTACGGACCCGTGATAGGTTGTACGTTTGCGATTTATATTTTAGTAAATCGTGTTGACCCGTGATAGGTGACACCATGGTAACTGTACTGACCCGTGATAGGTGGTACGTTTACGATTTACGTTTTTGGTGAATTGTGCTGACCCGTGATAGGTGGCACCTCGGTAAACAGTACTGGTCTGTGATAGGCGGTACGTTTACGATTCCCGCTTTTTCTTTTAGTAAATCGTGTTGACCCGTGATAGGTGACACCATGGTAACTGTACTGACCCGTGATAGGTGGTACATTTACGATTTACATTTTTGGTGGATTGTGCTGACCCGTGATAGGTGGCACCTCGGTAAACAGTATTGGTCTGTGATAGGCGGTACGTTTACGATTCCCGCTTTTTCTTTTAGTAAATCGTGTTGACCCGTGATAGGTGACACCATGGTAACTGTACTGACCCGTGATAGGTGGTACATTTACGATTCCCGCTTTTTCTTTTAGTAAATCGTGTTGACCCGTGATAGGTGACACCTCGGTAAACTGTACTGACCTGTGATAGGTGGTACATTTACGATTTCCGCTTTTTCTTTTAGTAAATCGTGTTGACCCGTGATAGGTGACACCTCGGTAAACTGTACTGACCCGTGATAGGTGGTACGTTTATGATTTACGCATTTTAGTAAATCGTGCTGACCCGTGATAGGTGGCACCTCGGTAATTGGTACTTTGGCCTGCGATAGGCGGTACGATTATGATTTACGGCCCTTCGAGGAGGGTTTTGGTTTGGAATTCCGAGTCCATGCATTTTGGCATATACGCATTGCATTAGGGTGCTTGGCACGCGAGTCGTGGTTGATTTGAGTTTTATGATTAAGTGATTTGAATTTGAGTCGTTGTGGTAATTGCGTTGAAAATGCTAAGTGTTATGTGTTGATTGTTGTGTGTAAGTATGATGGTTATCGAGATCCCAATTGCCGTGGTAATCGTGTAGGAATTGCTAAGTGTTAGGTTGTGAACTTGATTAGGAATGACTTGAGTTAATGCATGAAATTTTGGAAAAACGATCAGGGAAATCGATTTCCCAATCGATTGGATGAGTTGCAGGAAGTTCACCATTTTGACCTAATCGATTTGCCAATCGATTGTATAAATATGTCTTTCAAAATCTTTTAAGAAATCGATTTGGAAATCGATTGGCAGAGAGGCAGGAACTCAGCAAAACTGCCAAAATCGATTTGGAAATCGATTTGGCAACACAGGGACTCATCAGAACTGACAAAATCGACTTAGAAATCGATTTGGTCATGCAAAAACTCAGCAGAACTGACCAAATCGATTTGGCAATCGATTGGCTCAGCAAAAGTCCTTATTTTGAGTTAGATAATCGATTTCTCAATTGATTTATCAATGCTTTGGTCAGTTATGTATTACTTGATGGTTTGAGAACTTCATTTTGAGTCCATTGTTAATTGGCAAGCATTGTATGAACTTTTAGCATATGGAAAATCCTTTTAAGGTGCATGCTTAGTTGAAAGGTTATTTTGTGCATTTAAAACTTAAATGTTATGTGTTATCTGTTAATTTCGGTTGGTGACCCTTTACAATTATTGTGGAAATCTGGGATTTGCCCTCAGATGAGAGTCAGGACGGTCATACCGGTTCGTACCCTACGGACGGGAATGGAGATGGGAACGTTTGACTGCAGTCACGTTAGGAGGATCTCACGGGGCGCGTGGAGATACTCAGGGTGTATAGCTTTTTGGTAGGATGATCCGATTAGGATGATGTATAGGAACTAGGTGTCCTTCTTTTTGGATTGGAGTATTTTTAGTTTGGGAAAACTGTATTTATACTATTATTGCCAGTACGACTTCTTATGTGAATGGGTTCCATGTACCATTTATGGTTGTGTAAATGTTTTGGATTTATAATTGGAGAAACTTTTCCGCTGCTTGTAAATTTTAATGACTCAGTTATTTATCCAAAGGCATTTCTTTATCTATTTCCCTGTTTTAGTTTAATTCCCTTTAAAAAAAAAAAAATATACCCTCGCTTTGAAAAACGGGGTGTTACATCAACAACCTTGGTATTTTCGACAACAACAGTTTCAGGTATCTTTGATGTTTCAACAGCCTTGCCGTACCTCAAAGTAATTGCACTAGCATTAGGAATATTGGAATTACTAATGATTGAGCAGGTAATTGGTTTGATCCATGAGTTTGAATGTAATTAATTGAAGTGACTAGTTGGCCAATCTTTGTCTCCAAATTCTGAATCGTAGGATATGTTCTTTGTTGAAATTGGAGATTCTGGACAACCTTTCTCAATGATGTGAAAATGAAGTGCAAGTACTTGAAATATGAAAAATAATTTTGAGAATATTTCAGAAAATTGTTCAAAGTTGTTCAAAGTTTGGTAGTGGGATTGATTGGGTTTAAACTAAAGTTATGGGGTATTTATACTCCATAGACATCACTTCACACTAGTTGCCATCATTCCTAGAGGTTTGATGAACAAATGCAATGATCCAGAACCATTTCAGAATTGAAAAATTGCATTGTTTGTAGTTGTATTCGACTACATCTTATGTGTAGTGGAATACACCTCTGTAACGTTTAGTTTTTATTTGAAATTTAAACATCGTATTCGAATACGAAACCTTGTATTCGAATACAATTGAGTGAATTTTTCCACTGACTTGTTGTTGTATTCGACTACACCAGGTTGTAGTCGAATACAAATGTGCAGTCTTAGCTATTGACTTAGCACTTGTATTCGACTACACTGTCTCGTAGTCGAATATAGATGTTTAGTTTTATCTACTGACTTATCACTTGTATTCGGCTACACTATCTCGTAGTCGAATACAGATGTTCAGTTTTAGCTACTGACATATCACCTGTATTCGGCTACAATATGCTGTATTCGAATACGACATTGCATTTTGTGAAAAAATTTATTTTCAAACATTGTTTATCCATTTTTGACATATGAAAATCCTTTTTATGCATATGTTAAGATGAAAGGTTCTTATGTGCCTTTTGAAATATAAGAATATTAGATTGCATCATGTACCTTTACATTTATAAAACTTCTTGTATGTTTGACTATCGTTGACTTTGATTATTTGACTTATTTTTGAGCTTGCAACTTTGATCATATTCCTTGGTCTTTGTCTTCATCAAAAACACGTATATTACATTCTCCCCCTTTTTGATTATGACAAAATCTTGTTGTTTGATGAGACTTCAATGCGTTGGAATGTTTTAAAATTACTCGCCCGTAATTCATGCGTATTCCCCCATTGAACGTGAGTTCATGCCATCATATTGTAAACTTTTTGAAGACCTACAAAAGGTTTTAACAACAACAACATACAAATTTTTCTCCCCCTTTTGAGATGATCAGAAAGAAGGAAAAAAATAGAAAATACAATCCAAGCATGCAAATACTTATATAGGGAAAGCATCACTCAAGGTACAAAAAAAAAAGAACATCAATAAATAAAACGAAATTATGTTCAAATATTACATCACAATAGAAGACCATAGGTAAAGAGTTTCAACGAAAACAACATAAAACATTAAAAAACAAGCAAACTACATCAAATACATTTCTAATATCGAGTTAAATGTCATCATTCAGTGAGAGGTGAAGGTGATCGATTTTGACGGATAACCCATTGAGTTCATGCAATAAGGTTTCATGGTTGTGGGCAATAGTGGTCTCCAGGTTTGAAAAGGTGTGTTCATGAAGGTGTCTATGTTCTAAAATTGGGTAGTGATTAATGTTTGTAAGGAGTTGAGTTTTTCCATGACGATGTAGTTAGAAACACCATCATCATTAGATGTTGTTTCTTCTGCGTCTTCTTCCTGTTGGACAGTAGTAGAAGATTGACCAGCATCACCTTTATGGACATATGCCTGAAGCTGTTCATTCCACATGATCTTCATACTTGGAAGCACACTTAAATCAAGTAAATTATCCTTGGATGGTTTATACATTACTTCGCCGAAAAATCCACTTTAAAGTGAACCAAGATTCTAGTGGCTTCCTTAGCATAAGGTAAACCAATAGCATCCTTGGAAGAAAATATGACGGAGCAGACGAAATACGACCAGTTGAAAGGACATCCTTCAAACATGAAATACATAATCTAAAGTTCAAATTCAGATATCTGAGAGTAATTTCCAGCCTTAGGAACCAAAATATAACTCATAAAGTAATGCGAGAGCCTATAGTCAACGATTAGATTTGCAACTCCATACCGTTGCCCAGCAAATTATGAACCAGCTTGTGTCCTTTTTCGTTCCATGGTGTCCTTGTCAAACCGACACAATGAGACATAATCATCATATTTTGTGATTTTTTCCCATTCACATAAATTTCCTGGCCTAAATTTCTCACCCTCAAATAGAAGCTGTAATATTTCACCAATAGTTGGATTATCTAACTCAATGATTCTCCCTTTAACCCGAGATATTAACTTATACCCTTATTTCTTGAGATCACAGTAAAATACCCTAACTAAGTTAGGATAAATAGGGCCATTATAACCAATAATTTATTCTAAATGTTTTACCCTAAGTTACTCAAGAAACTTAAAAGCAGAAAAGGAATTAGGAGTACCATACTTAGGAGTGATGATCCTTTTGTCGGAGTAGTATGTGCATAACCGGTCGATTTCTTCCGGTGAATGAAGCAAACGAGACTAATCGATCATATTATCGGTTCTAGCCTTCCTTTTGGAAGGACTCACTGAAGCATGCTTGGTTATTGATCTTCTTTTGCGAGCATCCATGATGATAGTGAAGATTTTCGAATTTTGGGGACAAATGGGGTTTTTGGTTTTGGGAAATTTGATTTTGAAATGATAGTTATGAGTTAAGAGTGATTTTAGATGCAATGTATGTTGGTATAGTAGTTGGGTAACTTGTTGCAAGTAAGAGAAGACGAGATTTTTGGAAGAGATGAAGATGACGACGACTGTATTCGAATACTGAAAATGCAGAAACTAACCTAAAAAAACGTGGAAAAGCTTTTATATTGGGGAAAAATGCGAATCTATATTCGACTACACACTAGTTGTATTCTGATACAGGTTGTTCTAGAAATGTGTATCCGACTACACATGTGTTGTATTTGAATACATGATTTTCTGGAAACATGTATTCGAATACGTATAATGTGTATTCGACTATGATACCAAAATTTGGTTTTTAAAATGAAATTTTCACTAAAAAGACAACATGTAAAGCACATATTCAAATTTACAAAACACATAAACTGCAAAGAATCAATTTTAACAACATATCAACCGAATATTTTAGATCTTGAAGAGAAATGACTCATTAGAGATCGTTTTCATTTAAAATGCCAAGTTCTCTTCGTATCTTGTAGAATGAGTCTTTAGGTAGCGGGTTTGTGAAGATATCTGCTAGTTGATTGTGCGTATCCACAAATGTTACTTCAACATTGCCTTTGAGCACATGATCTTGTAGAAAGTGATGACGTATATCAATTTTTTTAGTTCGAGAGTGCATGATTAGGTTGTTCGAGATATTGATTGCACATGTATTGTCACATCTTAGTTGGATGCATCCGAGATCAAGTCCATAGTCATATAATTTTTGTTTGAGCGATAGAATCTATGCACAACAACTTCCTGCTACTACGTATTCTGCTTCAGCAGTACTTAGGGCCTTACAAGCTTGCTTTTTACAAGAACATGATAGTAATACATTAACTAAGATATGGCAAGTGCTGCTTTTGCTTTTCCGATCCGTTTTGCATCTTTAATGAGAATTCTTCACATATTTCATTATTGGTTGATCAAAATATGATATCATCAACGAAGGTTTGAACTAGTTAAGTGTGATCATTAGTTTTTTTAGTGAATAACGCCTTATCAATTTTACCATTTCAAAACCCCCGTTCACATAAGAAGTTACTTAGTCTATCATACCAAGCTCTTGAAGCTTGTTTCAAACCGTAAAGAGCTTTCTTTAATTTGAAAACATGTGAAGGATACTTGAAGTATTCAAAGGCGAGTGACTGTTTGACATATAATTCTTCATTAATGTAGCCATTGAGAAAAGCATTCTTGACATCCATATGAAACAATTCAAAATTCATAGAACAAGCATAAACAAGTAATAACCGAATTGCTTCTAACCTTGCTATTGGAGCAAATGTTTCATCAAAGTCAATCCCTTCTTCTTGATTGTATCCTTGAGCAACCAACCTTGCCTTGTTTGGAATAATTATACCATTTTCATCTAGTTTATTTTTAAACACCCATTTGGTACCAATGATGTGTTTATTTCCCGGATTAGGGATAAGTCCCATACTTTGCTTCTTTCAAATTGGTTTAGTTCTTCAAACAGAAATTGCTGTTATTTTCAGTTGCCAAACCCTTGTTAATGATCTCAACACTTTGAGGTTTAATTCATCATTATTGAAGATTTTCCCTAGTGCCGAAAAGTGGTTGGTTAGATGAGAAAATCTTTTCTGTAAGTCCAAAATGGATTCTTCGGGTTGCATTCGAAATCATTTATATTCTTGAGATAATGTATTGACTTTAGAACATTTTACCTCAATAGTTCCTTCATGAGTTACTTCAATTGTATCCCAGATTTCTTTAGTCGTTTTGCAATGTGACACACAAAAGAATTCATCCATTTCAAGTGCTAATTGTAACATATTTTTGGCCTTCTTATCAAACATCACTTTCCTCTTCTCATCATCTGTTCATGAGGGTTTAATTTTTGTTTCTTCTTTATTGTCAATGAATGTTTTTGGTACATAGAGACCCGTTTCTACTGCATCCCAAATATCATCTCTTGGTGCCTCAAGATATGCCTGCATGCTTATCTTCCAAGCAAATTACCGGAACCTGCTTTGATGCAAATTATAAGAACATAGGTGCACTTAAGAAGGGGGGGGGGGGGGGGGGGGTGAATTAGGTGTTTAAATTTTTTCTTTTTTTAAGAGATTTAGTGATGGATTTTTCTTATTAAGATAGTGTATGGCAAAAATAAATGGCAAAAAATAATGAACACAACGATATTATCCTGGTTCCCCTTATGACTAAGGGTACATCCAATCCTCTTGCACACCACAAGTGATTTTTCCACAATTGTTAGAATATGTACAAATCCCACCCTAGGATATCTGCTACAAACTTCTAACACATTTGCTAAGATATCACACCACTATCTTAGATTACAATACTTAAAGAAAGTAGTATAACTTCAATGATTTTTTAACAAATGTTCTTGACTAAGAATCTAAGTATAATAGTTTTACAATGATATCAATCCAATAATATTTCAAGTATACTAGAGAGCCTTTCTCAATGATGTGAAAAAGTAGTGCAAGTACTTGAAATATGAAAAATAACTTTGAGAATATTTCAGAAAGTTGTTCAAAGTTTGGTAGTGGGATTGATTGCGTTTAAACTAAAGTTATGGGGTATTTATACTCCATAGACATCACTTCAGATCAGTAGCCATCGTTCTTAGAGGTTTGATGATCAAATGCAATGATCCAGAATAATTTCAGAATTGAAAAATTGAACTTTTTCTGTTGTATTCGGCTACATATTGTGTGCAGTCGGATATACCTCTATAACGTTCAATTTTTATTTGATATTTCAACATCAAATTCGCATAAAACTGATTGACTTTAGCCACCGACTTGTTGTATTCGACTAAACCAGATTATAGTCGAATACAAATGTGCAGTCTTAGCTACTAACTTAGCACTTGTATTCGACTACACCATCTCGTAGTCGAATACAAATATTCAGTTTTAGCTACTGACTTAACACTTGTATTCAGCTACACAATCTCGTACTCTAATACATATGTTCAGTTTTAGTTACTGACTTATCACCTGTATTCGGCTACAATATGCTGTATTTGAATACGACATTTCATTTTGTCAAAAAAATTTATTTTCAAACATTGTTTATGCATTTTTTACATATGAAAATCTTTTTTACGCATATGCTAAGTTGAAAGATTCTCATGTGCATTTTGAAATATAAGAATATTAGATTGCATCATGTACCTTTATATTTATAAAACTTCTAGTGTGTTTGTCGAATGCCACATATTTCTTTTTTGATTGAAGAAGCTCTTGAGGCAGGGAATAATTTTTTCAAAAAAGTTCTTCAGATCATTCCAACTTGTAACAGAACCTGGACCAAGGTAGTACAAACAGTCCTTGGCAGCATCTTGAAGTGAGAATAGGAAGGCTCTCAGCTTGATATGGTCTTCTGTGACTCCTTGAGGCTTCATGGTAGAACACACAACATGAAACTCCTTCAAGTGTTTGTGGGGATCTTCACCTGCAAGACCATTAAGACATTAGGTGCAACAAATTGTCTTAAGGTTCTATTATTCATATCATCCATATTTTGCAGCAAGTTGTCACTTTCACTATCTGAATCTATTAAGTCTACGAAGTAAATGAAAAGTCCTATCTATTTCAGGGTCAAGGGAATGCAGATTCAAAGAACTAGCCCTAGTCATGCATCATGAGAATATAACCGTGCAATGGTAAACACACAATTATGAAAATTCCAACAAATGTGCTTATCGGTAAAATTGAAGTGAAAAATGTAAAACCTTATCAAATAAAATTCAAAATATTTAAAAAAACCACAAAAAATTTCTAAAAATCAAATAAAGATAAGACAACTTATTTTTGGACTTTTTTGAGAATATGAAAAATTAAATAAAAAAAGGGGTCTAAGCGAAGGAATTTGGGAGTTTAAGGGTTGAATCCCGTAAGAAGTCCCTTCTAAGCCATTCATGTTCCTTGATTTTTTGTGATTTTCTCGTGAAAATTTAGGGCAATCCGAGACAATTGCCTGAAAACCGGGTTTTTTTTTACTCAAAATGCCTACACGAGCTAGCAACAAGCCTAGACGACCTACAGAGCAACAAAAAAAAAACAATTCTAGATGGTTAGTAATACTCTAAAATTTATAGAGCAACAAAAAGAAAAACAAAGAAGAAAAACAATGCTATGTGGTTAGTAATACTCTAAAATTGGTTAATATTGTTATCAAAGAGTCCCAACAAACGACACCAATTTGAACCACTGTCGCGCATAGGTGAAATACAAGTAATAAAACGTAGGTAACCGTAATAACTCAAGTTGTTTCACAAGGACTTCTGATATGATAATATTAGCCAAATTGATTAAGAATTTTTTTGTTCAAACATATTATGAAAACGATTAATCCACTTATTCGAGTTTCTTACCTATCATAGATTCTATCAACGAATTTAATTTCTAAATCGTGGCTCTATTCCTATTTGACTATAAAATTGATCAAACAAGCATAATCAACCTATATGAATTCAGTTTCTTTTATTGAATTAAGCATCACAATCATATATATATGTATTACAGTTAACAATCAAGCGTCGCAAAATTATAAATTTAATGTAGAAACTGAACTGTGTCAAACTAATTTAATCAAAGCTATTGAAATTCGAATTAAGCAGTCGGAATAACAATATAATTGAATAAAGAGAAATACAATCATAACATGAAATTAACATTATAACCTGAACCTCAAGGTGTTGACGAAACACTGAAATAATGGATTAATTTGAAAGAAAATTAGCCTTCCATGAAAATAAAATCAAGAGTGTTTATATGTTTTTCCCCTCCGAAATCTGAAAATAGCCTCCCTCAAATAGAAGAAAACTCCGAATATATTGTACTCACTTTTTGGGCGTGTAAAAGAAGTGGCCCACTACTTAAAATTATTACAAGAAAAACTGATCATGTAATCTGCAATTTGGACCCCATGATGTTTGGCACTGGGCTTTTATTCCAATACAAAAGTTTTTCTCTAATCTTTTGCTTTCCAACGCCTGCTCGCATGCGTCAATCTGATATCCATAGCTTAAGTTACGATCTACACAGCAAGCAGGGGTCAATATGCAAATAATAAAATTAAAATTCAATTTCGACCCAAAGTTTAGAAACAAGCTAAAAAAATTAATCTAGGTCATAAAGAACTTTTAAAATGTCAAAGTAAAAAGCTAAAAATATATGATCAAATGCTTTGATCGGAGGCACAATAACCTTTGGAGGAAAGCAGAAAGGCTAGATCATTGGACACGACACAGTTGGGAATGGCACCTATCTTTCCAAGTTGGTTTTCTACTTATAGTTTTGATATTAACAAAAATATTCTTTTAGAACAATAAATTCGGATTAAAGACTTCATTAAATATGCAAAAATTCATAGAAGAAAATAAAAGGAAGGTATCGAAGGAAGGAACTAGAGGTAGCAACCAAAGAAAGTGACCAAAGGATGAGATCATACGAACAAAAAGTATACCGTCTACCTCTAAACATATGACTCTAATAGTGACACACCTTTGAAGGTTATGAAGATTGCCTATGAAGTTTGGGTATGAAGACTGGGTCTGAAGACTACATCTAAGTAATTGCTCTAAATCTGAATCTGAAGACTTCCTCTAAAGATTGTCTGAAGAATAAATTTGAAGAGTTCATATCAAGGTATAATTAAATTAGAAGTTATTGTTCAAATCATAAATTCAAAGCTCATAATTCGCTGATCAAAATAGTTCAACGCACTCCAAATGCTGCCTTTGAAATGCAACCTTTGCATGTCTCTGATGGGCACAAACTTAACATGCCTTTGAAGAGTTCATATCAAGGTATAATTAAATTAGAAGTTATTGTTCAAATCATAAATTCAAAGCTCATAATTCGCTGATCAAAATAGTTCAACGCACTCCAAATGTTGCCTTTGAAATGCAACCTTTTATGTTACACTGACTAAGTTCAACAAGGTGGTTTGCCCAATGCCACTAATTCTTAGTCATACAATTTTGCCTCTGAATATTAAAAGAAACCCTTGCTCAAAAAAAAAATATTTTAAAGTGTTTTCTAGTGTGAGAGTCATGGTTACAATCATCTTGTTAGAAGTAAACCAATTTGTTCCAAAATATTATAACATAGCCTGATAGTGGCTTACGTATTTCCAAGCAATTTGTAAGTTTTTAGGCTATGTTGAGAAGACTTGGCTTGTAGAGTCAAGGTGTCTGTGTTCCTTAAAAAGTCTGTTGGTGTTAGGTTGCTTTGAGAAGACTGGCTTGTACGGTCAGGTTCTGTGTAATTCAAGTTATGAATTAGTGGATTAAGTTATGTTGAGTGAGGGGACTGGACGTTGCTACCAAGTTTATGGTGAACCAGAATAAATTCTTGTGTCACTTTAATTATGTAATTCTTGTTTTACTTTTGCCTATGATCTCTTAACCTGATTTCTATAACTCTTATTCTAAGTAAGTCACCAGATTTCTATAACTCTTAAAACTTAAAGATTTTAACTCGAGTTTGATCTTGGTTGTGAAAGTAGAAAACAGAGAACGTTCTTGGTTATGAAAGTAGAAAACTGAGAACATTCTTGGTTAGTAATAAACACACAATTTAAAGTTATCTATATAATTTAATAATCGAAAGATTGTAAGTAAATTTAATTAAGGGGAGAGAAATCACGCAAAGATTTATCCTGTTTCACCCAGTCTTGGCTACGTCCAATCCTCACAGTTTGTGAGATTTTTCACTAAGTGTTCAAAACGGAGAACGTTCTTGGTTTTTACACCACCAGTTCAGATCAACTTTGATCTGTTATATAGCTTTACCTTTGATCTGTTATATAGCTTTACCTTTCAACAATCTACCTTAAACCTTACCTTTTACACATAAAAAGATTTTCTACAAGCTACTAAAACTATCTTCAATACCATATTCTTGAGTTTACACACTAATGATTTACAGTGTTTTGTTAGAATATAAGAAAGCTCAACACTTGTTTGAGTTTTGATTCTTTTGACAGAGAAATACAATTGAATGATTCTAGGAATCAAATGAGAAAAATCAAAGTTAATTCTATGTAAGTATATGAGAGACTTTCAAGTATGATTGTATGTGAGTGATGATTTGCTTTTCACTTGAAAATCTGATTTTACCTTAATCTTGGAGTTCCTTTTTTATTCTTCAATGAGGCTTATGACAACTCATACGATCGTTGGAAAGAGTCAAACTGTTATGTGTCAGCTTGTGGATAAGATCATACTTGAAACAAGATGATATGTAGCCTTCGAAGTATCCATCATTGACAATATTTCATGATATTTTATCACTTTTGCATATATATCAGATATATAGCTAAAGCATACACGTGAAGAACGTTCTTCTTTCTTGCCAATCAAGTTGGAGAATGATTAGTCTTGACCATCGAGAATGAACTTGTTTGATTTATCATTAACCATAACTTTTATCCTTTGTATTTTGGATTGATTATTTGTTGAGATGAATCCGGTATATTCCTTTGAGAATACTGATAGCATGATTGTTAAATCCACGAGCAGTTTTTTCTTCAACAGAGGAGATCATTTTTTGTTCTTGAAATTTCAGAATTATGGAGAACGTTTTTCGTTTTCCAGACTTTTGTAAAAAACGTTCTCCATTTTGTCTTTGTATTTTTGTTTCCTTTTCAATGTGATTTTGCTTGTAATGTTTGGCACTTATCTTTGATTATTACACTAAAAAACACATGTTAAATTAACATGTCATTTAGAATCATAATTAACATTCTTAATTAACCTTTGTTTGCTTACATGAAAACACTAATTTAGATTTTGTCTTAACAATCTCCCCTTTTTGATGATGAAAAACATGTGAATTTAGATTTTAATTTTGATTCTAATTTTAATCGTGAAGAGCTTAAAAGCACCCCTTTAGAATGTGCTATAATTTTTGAACCAACATAAATTTCATTAATGCATTAAAATGATGGATATACATGATTCAAACAAGCAAAATATACAAAAGTTTAATTTACAAAAAGACTTCTTAGTACATTTAAGATTTCATAAAATCTAAAATAATTCGCCCCCTTTGTCAATGCAAAAAGGAATAGGAGAAAAATGACAACTAAAGCCTATTTAGAAAGAGATGGGGAAGATCCTTTAGATGAAGAAGATCGTGACAGGAGCAAGCTGGGTTGCCATCCAATTACTCAAAGTAGCATACTCCTTATCTTGATGTTCTTGACGTGCCATAATTGGTTGTAGGGCAATCATGATTGAGTTGTTGGTTGACTCCTTCTCTACACTTGGATGTTTAGCAGGGCGCTGTGAATCGTCGTTAGGTATAGAAGGGAGAGTGTTGTTTGTGGGAGAAGTGGTAGTGCAGAAGGTTGATAAAGTTACAAAGGAAGTTGCAATGGTGGGAATTGCAATTACAGGGGATTTGGGAGGATGGATAGACGAACCAGGGGTGTTAGGGACTGGTGTTATAAAGGTGTTACATGGGATTTCCTCATATCAGTGATAAACCTATCGGACTTATGCCAAAAATAGAGGAACTAATGCATGCACATCATCCTTTTTTGGCATATATGATAGGAAGAACACATCATCATCATTCTTCTTCTTTTTGTTTGGTAGAAATTCCATGAACTTGATAAATAAAAGACGTTGCTTCCATGTCCATCTCAGTTGGACATTGATGAACAAGGCATAGATTGAATCTCAAACTTTATCAATCTCTTCTTTTTTCTTTTCCTCGTTCATCTTTTCCTTTTGCTTATCTCCTTCTACCACAACAATGAAATTATCTTCAATCTTCAACTTCTCCTCCATCTTCTCAAACTTAACCACTTGCTCAAATAATGTCTTACATTGACTTTCAAATCTTTCAATTGAAACCATGTTATTCTTCATGAATTCTACCAAAATCTTTAGGTATTTTAACATCCCTTTATCTTCTGAAACATCACCATAATGATTTCAAAATTTTCTTCCAAAAATGTTTCACACATGAAAAAACAATCTTCTGCTAAGAACATTCCTAAATCTGCTTTGCCATCCACCATAAACAAACGCAAACGTTCTGCTCGACAATCTGTGCTCCCTCTACTGCTCCAGAAGAACATTCTCCACCACATCAAACCACTGCTCCAGAACAATCTCCATCATATCCCACAAACACCACTACTCCAAACCATTTTTCAACAAATCCCGAATATACCACTGCTCAAGAACGTTCTCCACCTCGCACACATCCCACTGCTGCTCCTTAAGAAAGTTCTTCACGTCCACCCAACATTATCCCTTTTCCCTCAAATCCACATGACTTTCCTTCATCATTTCACCATACATCCACTGAGGTTCTAGCTTTCCCCCACACCTATAATCAGTTGAGTGACATGTGCTCCCAATTACCCTTCTATCCTACTTCAATAATGTCACCTACTTTTGTCTCCCCACAAAACACCAGTTCCTCTATTTTTGGCATAAGTCTGATAAGTTTATCACCCTTTTGAACCAGGGGTGTTACAGGGGATTTGCTCATATCATTGCTCAATTCGATAAGTTTCACTAATGCATGCATTGCTGATTACTCCTTTGTTGTTGAAGTCTCACTTGCCATTTTTTTTAAATAAAAAAAAAACTAAATAAATTTTGTAGTGGCTTGTTTTGGGTTGCTAATGGGATAACATCCTTTTAAGTTTGGGCTGGTGATTCTCACAAAAGGAAAAAAAAAAGAAAAAATCAAAAGAAAAAGAAAAAAAAAGGAAAAAAAAAAAATCAGTTTGTGTACTTTGATAAATAATATCTTCTTGGTTCTTTTGTCAATGTTTGAGAATCTCCACAATGAAAAGGTGAAGAAAAATAAAAAGTGGTAGGATAATTTGAAAATGTATGCATAACTCCAAGTAGTAAAGCCGACTATCCCAAAATGTCCTACCTTTACCTAAGCCCTATTACAACCCGAAAGACCTCCAAAATTGTATGTGTTTACTGCATTGTGATTGCTAATTAGAATTTTTTTAAGCCTATGGTAGCGTGTTGCATGTTCTATGATTTGAGTGATGAATTCATAACCCGTGCTAAACACTTGAGAGAAATTTTGGTGAGATTGTGTGAAGAGTGAGTTGAACTTGATGAATGAATATTAAAGTATACAAATTATGTTGTTTTTTATAAGCAACCATAGAGCATGAGAATTGAGTTTGATTTGATTTGAGAAATTGAGTTTAAGTTTGAATTTAACTGTACCAAATCTGAAATTAATTGTTGCTTGGGGGTAAGCAATAGATTAAGTTTGGAGTTGTGATTACTCTTCATCATATGCATATTTTTCATTGTTTTTAGCCTTATTTATCATTTATTCATTAGTTAATTTAAGGAGTTATTTGATATATTTTGTTAATATTATTTCTTTGCTTTAATGAAATATTTATGTTCTTATTTCCTTGATTAAGTAGAGATTTATCCGAGTTTTGCGTTGTTACTTTGTTTTAATTCAATGCTGAATTTTGGTGAGAAATCAACATGACCTATGTGGAGTATTTTAGCCATATCTGGAGTTGTAGATGTTCAATTGGAGTCAACCCAAATGTAAATGAAAGCTACGATCCATAGCTACAACCTTCAAGAAGACCCCGAAACCGAATTTGTAAGACCCGTAGTTTTAAATTCTAATTTATGTATTTTGATATTGAACTCTCAGACTTTTTAATCAAGTTATTGATATTTTGTGAGTTTAATGTCCAAAAATATCTTTTGATTCCCCGATTAAAATTATTCGTCAATAAATAAATTAGATTAAATAACAGTGAATCTTTTGTCGATGAATAATTTATTTATGTTACGAAGAATTTAATACCAGGCAGTTTTGTTAAAAATATCTCGGGTTGCTGAAAATTTTATCTGTCAATTGAGTTGCGACGAGAGTGGATATTTTTATCAAATGGTTTGAGAGGTTATGGGTGAAATGCTAATTTTAATAAATATCTAGATATTTTTAGATATTTGTTAAGTTATAATTAATATATATATATATGTGTGTGTGTGTGTGTGTGTGTGTGTTTGGAGGGAAAATAAAAGGAAATAGAAATGAAAGAAAAGGATCTACGCCCCTTCGAGTAGGGTTTTGGTTTGGAATTCCGGAATTCATGCATTTTGGGATATACACATTGCATTAGGGTACTTGGCACGCGAGTCATGTTTGATTCAAGATTATGATTGAGTGTTTGAACTCAAGTTGTCATGGTGATTGTGCTATAATTGCTAAGTGTGAATGTTTTGGATTTGTGTGTAAGTGTGAAGGATTGTAAAACCTTTTTGAAACTCAAGTTGTCATGATGATTGTGCTATAATTGTTAAGTGTGATTGTTTGGATTTGTGTGTAAGTGTTGATTGATTTCGAAACCCTTTTAAAAGCTGAATTTTGCTGTTTTCTGACGTGTATTCGAATACATAAGGTTGTATTCGAATACAAACATCTTGTTTTAGCTACTGACTTAGGTGTAGTCTAATACAAAAGGCTGTATTCAAATACAGACATCCTATTTTAGCTACTGACTTATGTGTAGTCGAATACAGAAGGCTGTATTCGAATACATACAAGCGATTTTTGCTGCTGACTTATGAAACAGCCTTGTATTCGAACATAGAGATGCTGTATTCGAATACAACAGTGTTTAAAACTTCATTTTTCAACTTTGTTTATGCATGTTTGGCATATGGAAACCCTTTTAAGGTGCATGCTCAGTTGAAAGGTTATTTTGTGCATTTAAAACTTAAATGTTATGTGTTAATTGTTAATTTCGGTTGGTGGCCCTTTACAACTATTGTGGAAATCTGGGCTTTGCTCTCAGATGAGAACCAGGATCTTCCCACCGGTTAGTACCCTATAGATGGGAAGGTAGTTGGACACACCTGATTGGAGCTGTGTCAGGAGGTTCTTGCGGGAAGCGTGGAGATCACCCGGGTTGTATAGTTTTTGTAGTATGATCAGATTAGACGGTTGTATAGGGACTAGAGATCTTTCTTCTGTGGATGTATTTACTGTATGTGGGAAGACTGTACCTATACCAATATTGTCAGCTAGACTTTTATTTTGATGGGTCCATGTAGCACTTTTTGATGTGACGTGGGGAAGTTAAGATTCTTGGGCAGTGCTATTGTACATGTGTCTGCCAAGAATACTCTAGGGGTATGAGCTATGTCTGATAGGTCTCATAGCCCCGGTGCATTTTGCTATTTTAAATACTTTGGATTTTTATTTCAAACTATTTCCACTACTTGTAAATGTTGTTGACTTTTGTCGTTGTGTTACGACTTAAATATTTATCCAAAAGTATTTCCTTCTTTATTTCTTTGTTTTTATGAATTTGGTTTTGAAAAAATACACTCGCGCTGTTAAAAATCAGGGTGTTACAGAATTCAAACTCAAACGAGGAGCAAAAGGCCCTACACTCCATACAAAAGATGCTGTGCGCTTGAAGCGCGCCTGAAGCCACTAGCAATCCGCACCTGAAGTCCATTTCTCGCTGAAGCCACTGCCAATCTGCGCCTGAAGCGCGCGACGCGCATCAAAACACATTAAAACTCACTTTATTTTTTATTTTATTTTTTTTTTAACTTTTTAGGGATTTTTTTGACTATTGGGAAGTTGTGAAAAAGCTTTTGGAGGAACCATCAACAAGCCACCTTTGTTTGACGATGAACGATTTGAGTAACTGGTTTTGAGGATTTTCTTTATCTCACAAGATTCTAAATTTTGAGACTTAGTAGAAGATGGCTACATTGCTCCAACAAATTCTAATGGTACTGAAATTTCAAGGAAATAGATGGATGCTAAACAGAGGAAGATGTATAAAAAGAGTCACAAGTCCATATCCTTCTTGATCAATGCAATTGCCTTACAGGAATTTGGTAAGTACACTAGTAAACAAACATCTATGATTATTTGATTTTGACCTAGGAAGGAAGCAATAAAATTAAAGAATCTAAGGCCAACCTCCCAGTCAGAAAGTATGAGTTGTTCAAGATGGAAGAAGATGAAGACATTGAAACAATGTTTTCCAGATTCCAGACACTCGTATCCGGATTAGAGTTATTTGGTAAGAGTTTTACTACTGTTAATCATGTGAAGAAAGTTATTGGGAGTGTGCCAAGAAAGTAGAGACCTAATGTTACATCTATATAAGAAGCTAAGGATCTCAATACTCTTAAGTTGGAAGAATTGATTAGCTCCATGAATCACATGAAATTGATCTTTCATAGGATGAGCCCATGAAGAAGCAACCAACTTTTTCTTTCAAATTCAAACAAAAGTATGTTTTAAAGGCTATGACATAATTAGAGGATAACGATTTAGATGATCAGAATCTGAACTCAGAGGATGAGGAGATGGCTTTCGTATATAGAAAAATTCAGAAGATGTGGGATAATAGAAAGAAAAAAATTTCTTAAAGATATGTCATGTAGTGCAGTAGAGGAATGGATGAAAAATCTAACAAGAAAAGCATCATATGTTATGAATGAAATGAACTTGGACATGTCAAGTCCGAATGTCCAAATATGGAAAAAGGAAACAACAGAGGAAATATTCCAGACCCATGAAGAAGGTTCTGATGGTAATATTGGATGATTATGATGGCAACATTGGATGATTCTGATGAATCCTTTGATGATGAAGACCAAGCAGCATGGGCTCTGATGGCTCATACAAACTCCGCCTATGGATCCAACACAAACATTGATTCTAACTCTAGAAATGAATCAATTGATGAAGAAATTGAGGTATTTTCTGACTTAACTCGATGTGATTTAATTAATGGCATAAATGATTTCATAAATAAAAACCACAAGTTGTTTGTAAAACTAAAAGCACTTAGGAAAGTAAATGCAAAGTTAACTAAATAAATCGATGCCTTAAATATTGAAAGTGTTAAGGTTAAATATGAAAATAAAACCTTGAAAGATACTTTTGTTTCAAAATCTTTAGAAAATGTCACATTAATTCTGATAAATATGAAGAAGCATTCCAAGACTTTATATGAAGAAGCATTCCTAGACATATTGAAATTTATGGTGTTAGTAGAAATGGTAAAAGAAAAGAAACCTTTCAAGACTAACAAACCATGACCCGACCAAATTTGGGCACTTAAGAACAAAATTACATATCCTGTAGTTGCCCTTAGCAGCCAAGATAAAACACCAATCATAGTACTTGGACAATGGATGCTCGCGACATATGACAAGAGAAAAGTCTATATTCTAAGACCTAACATTGATCAAATGAGGCACAATAAATTTCAGATGAAAGTAGAAAGGCCAAATCATGGGGAAAAACATAGTTGGTAATGCTCTATCATTGGTAATGCTCTATCATTGATCAAAGGAGGTACAATAACTTTCAAATTAAAGATGTTTTGTTTATTCAAGGTCTTAAACATAATTTATTAAGTATTAGTCAGTTAAGTGATAATAATTATGATATTATATTTAATAAAAAAACATGCAAGGAAATTAGTTAAAAGGATGGATCCGTACTCTTTAAAGGTCAAAGAGAAAATAACATATAAAATATAAATATGTCTAGTATAGAAAAACATGTAGGATGTTAATTTTGCAAAAAAGGTTAGGTCAAGCAATGCTTAGATTAATCTTAAAATTGAATAAACTTCTACTAGTTAAAGGTCTACCTAAGCTTATATACAAAAATGAAATTATGTGTGAAGCTTGTCAAAAGGGAAAACAAACAAAGAACTTCTTTACCCCTAAGAACTTAGTCTCTACCTCAAAACCCCTTGAGCTCTTATATATAGATCTCTTTAGGCCAGTGAAAGCTGCCACACTAAATGGAAATAAGTATGACTTTGTGATAATAGATGAATACACTAGGTGGTAAAGATGAATGCCACAAAAATCTTAAGATTGTAACAATTAGAAGTGATCATGAAGGAGAATTTGAAAACAAGTTCTTTGAAAGTTTTTGTCATGAGAATGGAATCTCTCACAATTATTCCTCTCCTAGAACAACACAACAAAATTGAGTTGTAGGTAGAAAGTATAGATCCCTTCAAGAAGTTGTTAGAACTATGCTTAATGAGATGGATTATGCAAAATCTTTTTGGGCAGAGGCAATTAACACTACATACTATATTCAAAATAGAATCTTAATTAGGTCAATATTGAGTAAACACCATATGAATTATGGAAGGGTAAAAATTTCGTTGTACTTGTTATATGTCAAACACTATAGAAAACATTGGCAAGTTTGATTCCAAATCACAAATATTCACCTTCACTGGATACACGAAAAGATCTAAAGCTTATGGACCGTTCAATATGAAAACTTATATTGTGGAATAGTCAATACATGTTAAATTTGATGACAAACAACTAGATCTTAAAAAGTCAAAGGAAGTTGCTGATAGTGCAGGTTTAGTGGAACCAGAGGAAGCAGATGCAAACAAATCAGAAGAACCTAAAAATAATAGGATACAAGTAATTTAGAAGAAAATGACAAATCATCACAATATGAATCTGACCAAGTCAAAAGTAGTCAAGATAAGTCAAAAGGGAGATCTGGATGGAAGTACAAGTTATCTCATCCTAAAACTCTAATAATTCGAAATCGAGATGATCCTTTGAAGACTAGATAATCACTAAATGACACAACTTTGTTTGGTCTACTATCATCAATTGAACCTACATCTGTTGATGAAACACTGACATTTGATGGATGGATCCTTGCGATGAAAGAAAAGTTAAATAAATTTAAAAAGGATGATGTTTGAGATATATACCTAGACCAAAGAAAAACATTATTGGAACCAAGTGGGTTTTCAGAAATAAGATAAATGAAAAAGATGAAGTGGTCAGAAACAAGGCAAGACTTGTTGCATAAAGCTATAGTTAGCATGTAGGTATTGATTACACTAAGACATTTTATCTAGTGGCTAGGTTAGATGCTATTCGTATCTTATTCACTTTTACTGTTTATAATATTATTACATTATTTCAAATAGATGTTAAAAGGACATTTCTAAATGGGTATATAAATGAAGAATTCTATGTTAAGCAAACCCTAGGTTTTGAAAGTTATGAATTTCCAGACCATATATTTAAAACTAGGATACCACTATATGGTCTGAAATGAGCACCCATGACATGGTATGATAGACTAAGTAAGAAATGAGAAAAAGTGGACAACACCCTATTTAAAAGAGGAAAAGTGGATAACACCTTGTTTAGAAAATCAATAAGAAATGACGTTCTTATTATTCAAATTTATGTTGATGACACTATTTTTGGATCTACTAATTGAACTCTTTGTTAAAAATTTGCTAAGTTTATGCAACTTGAATTTCAAATGAGTATGATGGGAGAACTTAAGTTCTTCTTAGGGATATAAATTTAACAAAGTAAAAAAGGCATATACATTCATCAAACCAAATATACAAAAGAGATTCTCAAGAAGTTCAAAATGAATGATTGAAAACCTATGACTACACCTATGTGATGGAGCAAACACGAGAATGGGGGTTTATTTGTGTTTGACTAAGTTGATAACTTTTTCATGATTTGATAATTGATTCGAACTTGATGATTTACATGGAGTAAAAACAACAACAAAACAAAGGAGTGCAACAATCACTAGTAGAATTTTGTCTTTTTAAGTCGGTTAAAATGTACATTTTAAGTCGGTTCCGTGCCCGAGTTAACAGCAAACGACTTAAAAAATATGTTGTCTTTTAACTCGTTCCATGAACCGACTTAACAAAGCTTCATCATATTAAGTCGATTCACCTTAACCGACTTAAACATCATAAATTCAGTACAACATATCATCTTTTTAAGTCGGATATTTTGACCAACTGACTTAACAGTTATAGTTAAAATAATTACGTACTTGCATCCATGAAACAACTATGTTAAGATGTTCAACCTATGTAACATGACATAGTAGTCATGCTTATAGATTTGTCATGTTTAACAAATCATCATACCATATCCGTTTTGTATAACTATGACAAATTCCATAATGATTTCTTATTTCTTCAAAATATAACAGGTTCTGTTTAAAAACACAACAATAAAATTTTCCTTGGTTTTTATGAAGTTTTTTTTTAAAGTAAGTTGTAAAAATTTATCCACACTTGTACACTTATTCAAATAACTATGATACATAATTATTTGTTACAAATAAGTAACTATTAAAGTAAAATAAAAAAACGTTAGAAAAAAAAAATGAATTTGACATATATTTTTTCCCTTCAAATAATATGATATTATTATCTAAATGAAATTATGAGCACATATACTAATCATTTTATCTAAATGAATTATTCATATAAATTTATTATTCAATAACTTGAACTACTGTAGCTGAAATGGTGGCGATGAAACACGACCGTAAAGAAGGTCGCAGGATGAAACACGATTGTGAAGAAGATGGCGATGAAACTGAGTCAGTAGATGAAACATGAAATTGGAAGTTTGGCAATTGTAAAGAAATAGACGTATTAAACATAAACTGACTTGAGCAATGGATATGGATTGAAATAAATGCAGTTGCAAATATGGTTAGAGAATAGAAAAGATTTATAATAGAATAGTTAACAAAGTGGAAGCTAAAACGTTAGAGAATAGAAAAGATTTATAATAGAATAGTTAATAAAGTGGAAGCTAAAACGTTTCACGCGGTTAAAAGTGAATACCGTGGAAGAAAGTGGTTTTATATTCTTTACGTTTGATTTAAGTGGTTATTAATTGAACCGCATTAAACAAGTTCTAAATATTTATGAAATTGTCACCGCCTCATTTTGTTAAGTCGTTTAACAAGTAACCGATTTAGTCACAGAGTATGATGGGATATATTAATTTTTTATTTTTACAGTATCTTTTAAGTCGGTTGTCAATGTAACCGTGTTAATAGTTTTTCACATATTTACAAATCTGTCACCGCCTCATTTTGTTAACTCGTTTATACGGACAAGCGACTTAAATGTACCTCCACCTCATTTGTTAAGTCTGATAGCACGTAACCGATTTAAATCTGTTGTATTAAAAACCCAATTTTCTACTAGTGAATAAAGTGATGCAAGTAATTTATCCTGGTTCACCACTAACTTGGCTACATCATGTCCCTTCACTCAGAAAGATTTAACCCACTAATTCAACAACTTGAATTACAAAGCACTTAACCCTATAAGCTAGTCTTCTCAAACAACCTGAAAACCCCTGAATTTTGAGGAACTTAAACACCTTGACTCTACCAGTCAAGTCTTCTCCACACAATCTGACAACCCCATATTGTTGGAGGCACATTAACACCACTCTTTGTCAAGTCTTCAAAAACATGAATCTTCTTTCATGCTCTGTGAAGTCAAATATATTGTTCTTATAAAAACTTTCATAAACATCAAAACTCCAAGTATAAAAGAAACTTCGTTCCAACACAATGCACCCTACCTGTTCACTTGAAAAGGACGAGTCAAGCCGTAAGGTCAAAAAAAAAACATATAGCGGAATGATTGGATCGCTACTTTACGTTATTGCCTCTAGACCTGATATTATGTTTAGTCTGTGTGCGTGTGCAAGATTTCATGCTAATCTAAGGGAATCTCATTTAACTATTGTTAAGAGTATCCTTAGATACTTAAAAGGTATTACCAACCTTAGCTTGTTCTACAAGAAGTCAGCTAAGTATGAATTAAATGGCTATTGTGATGCTGATTTTGTTGGAGACAAACTTGAGAGAAAAAACACAAGTGAAAACTGCATATCAACTGGAAGATTACAAGATTCTTGAGAGTAACATTCCCATATTATGTGACAACACTTCAGCCATTTTCCTAACCAAGAACCCAATCCTACATTCTAGAGCCAAACACATGGAAATGAAACACCACTTCATTAGGGACTTTGTTCAGAAAGAAGTACTAAATATCCAATTTGTAGATACTAAACACTAACAGGCTGACATATTCACCAAACCGCTAACTGGAGATAGATTTGACTTCATTAGGAAAAATCTAAACTGTAACACCCCGTTTTTCAAAGCGTGAGTGTATTTTTTTTTCAAAAGGAATTAAAATAAAACAGGAAAATAAATAAGGTAACACACGTTTGGATAAATATTTAAGTCGTAATACAACGACAAATAAGTCAACAGAATTTACGAGCAGCGGAAAAATTCTTAATCCATGAATTCAAAATATATACATAACAAAAGTAGTACGGTCTTCCAGTTTAAAAAAAAAAAGCAACCCCAAAAGAAAGACATCCGTTCCCTCTGTGACGACCTAGTCTGATCATTTTACAAAACAACTAAACACCCTGAGTGATCTCCACGCGCCCCGTGAGATCCTCCTAACGTAGCTGCAGTCAAGCGTTCCCATCTCCATTTCCGTCCGTAGGGTACGAACCGGTAGGATCGTCCTGACTCTCATCTGAGGGCAAAGCCCAGATTTCCACAATAATTGTAAAGGTCACCAACCGAAAATAACAGTTAACACATAACATTTAAGTTTTAAATGCTAAACATAACTTTTCAACTAAGCATGCACCTTATCAGGATTTTCAATATGCGAAAAGTTCATACAATACTTTGCCAATTAAAATGAAAGCAAAATGAAGTTCTCAATCCCCTAATGAAAACATAACAAATCAAGACATGGATAAGTTAATGAGTAATCAAACATCTAACTCAAACTGAGGATTTTCACTGAGCCAATCGATTGGGAAATCGATTGGGGTGAAGGATTTTAATGAAAACAGAATCCTGGGCTGAAATCAATCGATTAGAAAATCGATTGAGTGAGTACTGAGCCCCCTGGTTTTAAGCCAATCGATTTCCAAATCGATTTGGTCGAATATGGCTGAGTCCCTGACTTAAGGCCCAATCGATTGGGCAATCGATTTCTTAAAGGATTTTTGAAAACTGATTACGAAATCGATTGGCTAATCGATTTTGTCAATTTGGCCAAGCCCCTGTTTACCCATCCAATCGATTGGGAAATCGATTTCCCTGTGTATTCTTTCAAAAATTCATAACTAACTCAATCACATTCATACATAATCTCAAATCCTAACACTTAGCACTGATAACGCAATCGCTACAACATCATTAGTTTCGAAACATCAATAGTTTCGAAATAGTATTGCAAGCAAACATGTTATCACCAAATTCCAAAACATAACACTTAACATTTATAACACCATTAACACAACATCATGGGATTCAAAATGGTATTGCAATCCAACAGGTTATCACCAAATTCCAAAGCATAACACTTAACATTTATAACACAATTAATACAACATCATGGGTTTTAAAATGGTATTGCAATCCAACATGTTATCACCAAATTCCAAAACATAACACTTATAACACAATTACTACACATACCAAATGAACCAACAATTCACAATTTAACAGGGTGTAGTCTCTCACGGACAAACACCTGTGCAATCTCTCACGGACAAACACAATTCCCTCAGGAACGTAAGTCGTAAACGTACCACCTATCACGGGTCAGTACTGTTTACCGAGGTGCCACCTATCCCGGGTCAGCACAACTTACCAAACGTAAATCGTAAACGTACTGTCTATCACGGACCCGTACCGTTTACCAAGGTGCCACCTATCGCGGGTCAACACGATTTACCAAAACATACATAAGTGAACGAGACATTAAGAGATTCCCCGTTCTTAATTCTCATCTAACTTAAACCAGGGCGTAGTCTCTCACGGACAAACCCTGTGCAGTCTCTCACGGATAAACACAATTCCCTCAGGAACGTAAGTCGTAAACGTACCACCTATCACGGGTCAGTACTGTTTACCGAGGTGCCACCTATCCCGGGTCAGCACAACTTACTAAACGTAAATCGTAAACATACTGTCTATCACGAACCCGTACCGTTTACCAAGGTGCCACCTATCGCGCGTCAGCACGATTTACCAAAACAACCATAAGTAAAGGAGACATTAAGAGATTCCCCATTCTTAATTCTCATTTAACTTAACGATTTTCAAAACAAAACATTAAGTAACCAAGACATTAAGAGATTCCCCATTCTTAACGCCCAGTTAACTTAAACGATTTTCAAAAACAAATATTAAGTAACCGAGACATTAAGAGATTCCCCATTCTTAACGCCCAGTTAACTTAAACGATTTTCAAAACAAAATATTCAGTAAACGAGACATTAAGAGATTCCCCATTCTTAATACTCATTTACTAAACGATTTTTTCAAAAACAAATATTAAGTAACCGAGACATTAAGAGATTCCCCATTCTTAACGCCCAGTTAACTTAAACGATTTTCAAAACAAAATATTCAGTAAACGAGACATTAAGAGATTCCCCATTCTTAACGCCCAGTTAACTTAAACGATTTTCAAAAAAACAAATATTAAGTAACCGAGACATTAAGAGATTCCCCATTCTTAACGCCCAGTTAACTTAAACGATTTTCAAAAACAAATATTAAGTAACCGAGACATTAAGAAATTCCCCATTCTTAACGCCCAGTTAACTTAAACGATTTTCAAAAAAACAAATATTAAGTAACCGAGACATTAAGAAATTCCCCATTCTTAACGCCCAGTTAACTTAAACGATTTTCAAAAAAACAAATATTAAGTAACAATCAAAGAGGAAGAGTGGAGTTGAGAAATCCTTGTTCTAACGCTCACCCAACCTTGGGTTACTATTCTTGAAGAAAAGGAAGCGAAGAAAACGAAAAATGGAGGAGAAGGGAAAGGGGGGTCACGGTTGATCAGAGGAAGAAGATGGAAAATTTCAGCTTTTCCTTCCTTTCTTTTTCTTTCCTTTGTTTTTTCCTTCCTTTCTATTTCCTTCTTTCCTTTATATAACCTTTTCTCTTCCTTTTCCTTCCTTCTAATTTCCTTTCTTTCTATTCTCTCCAAGCAAACATATATATATTAAACATAACTTAACAAATATCTCAAAATGTCTAGATATTTGTTAAATTACCATTTCACCCGTAATGCATTAAATTCTCCGTAAAGGATTTACCGCACTTAATTTAAATTTATTTATTGACGAGTAATTCTAAACGGTGTCAAAATAACTTTTTGATCCTATAAACTCCACAATATTATTAACTTTGGCTAAAAAGCCTCCGAGCCAAAATCCAAAACATATAAAATACATAAAGTGTACTTTAAAATTATGGGTCTTACATAAACCTTACCTTTATACCTGAATGATGATGTGTCATGCTTAGAGTAGTTTAGATTCATACTAGGACCAGTTTTATGTTTTGTTTATATTATGCTATGTTTTATGTTCTGTTCATTCAATTAAAAATATAAGAGAAGGCAAATAAATAAATAAAGCAGCAAATACATTAAACTAAAAAAAAGGGGGAAATGCATAAATAAAAGTTTTCTTTTCTAGGCTTTTTGTCTGCTGACAAAAGAGGGAGAAAGATATTTTAGAACAATATTGTGGGGAGATAATTAAAAAATTACTTGGACTTAGGGGGAGACTTAAGTCAGGAGGATTCAAGTAATAAAAGAAAAATTATTATAAAAAAATACAGTTTTGTCATCATCAAAAAGAGGGAGATTTTTGGAACCAAGTTGGTTTTCTACTTATACGTTTGATGTTAACAAAACTATTTTATGAGAACAATAAATTTGGACTAATGGCTTCGTTAAGTATGCAAAAATCGGAAGAAGAAAATTATAGGAAGGTACCAAAGAAAGAAAAACAAAGGAAGGTACCATAGGTAGAAAATTAGAGGAAGCAACCAGAGGAAAGTCACTAGAGGAAGTGACTAGTCGATGAGATCAAAGGAACACAAAGTATACACATCTGCTTTGAACTTATGCATTTAAAAGTAACGTGCCTCTAAAGGATACGAAGATTGTCTTTGATGTCTTGGTTTGATAAATGAGTTAGAAGATTGCCTTTGAAATATGGGTCTTAATATGAGTCTAAAGATTACCTCTGAAGATTGTTTGAAGACTGAATTTGAAGCAAGCCACTGAAGCCCTTTCACGCCTCTGATGTGCACAAACCCAATATGTGTTTGAAGAGTTCATATAAAGGTATAGTTAACTCTAAAGAGATTGAGAATCGTGCAAAATCGTGCAACACACTCCAAACGTTTCCTTTGATATGCAACCTCTAATGTTGCACTAACTCTGAAGTTTCAACAAGGTGATATTCCCAATGTCACTAATTCTAAGTTATGCACTCTGCCTCTGACTATCACTATTCAAGAAGCATAGCATCTCACTCCAATAAGAAAGTCAATGTCTTTGATGAAATTGAAAGAATTATGTATGAAAAGAAGACTTAGCCGAATAAAAAACTTGTGAAAATACAAGAACAACTCGAATCCATTCCAACTCAATCAAACAAGAGTATGAAAGAAGATTCATGTTTTTGAAGACAATCTAAAATAAGATTTGGTTCAGATTTAAAATTTGGAGAAAATGTTTGATCAAGTTGAAAAAAAGATATGGTCAAGATTTGTTTGGAAGAAGATATGATCAATATCTTATCAACAAGACAATATTTATTATTTACAAGAAGATTTGATCAAGATTTATTGCAAGAAGATATGAATTATTTAAAAGAATATTTGATAAAGATTTATCACAAGAAGATATGGATTATTTACAAGAAGATTTGATCAAAATTTATCTACAAGAAGATTTGAATTATTTACAAGAAGATTTGATCAAGATTTATCACAAGAAGATATGAATTATTTATTGAAATATTTGATTAAGATTTATCTACTAGAAGATATGAATTATTTACTAGAAGATTTGATCAGAATCTTCAAGAAAATATGAATTATTTACAAGAAAATATGATTAAGAATTGTTTACAAGAAGAAACACTCACAAGAAGATACATTTATTATTTGCAAAGATTTGATTCATATTTTGCAAGGACAAATGAGAAATCCTAACTCATGGACGAAGAAGAATAAAAAAGAGAACTCACAAGCACAATGTAACACCCCGATTTTTAACAGCGCGAGTGTTTTTTTTTTTTTTTGAAACAAAACAAATTCATAATAACAAAGAAATAAATAAGAAAATACTTTTGGATAAATATTTAAGTCGTAACACAACGACAAATAAGTCAACATAATTCAAAAGCAGCAGAATAAATACAAATCCAAAGTATTTACACATCAAAAAGTGGTACATGGACCCCATCATAATAAAATGTCAACAGACAATATTAGTATAGGTACAGTCTTCCAAATTAAAATAAACACAACCCAAAAAGAAAGACGTCTAGTCCCTATACGTCAACCTAATCTGATCATTCTACCAAAAAAAAACTACACATCCCGGATGATCTTCACGCGCCCCGCATGATCCTCCTGACACAGCTCCAGTCAGGTGTGTCCAACTACCTTCCCATCTATAGGGTACTAACCGGTAGGGTGGTCCTGGTTCTCATCTGAGGGCAAAGCCCAGATTTCCACAATAGTTGTAAAGGGTCACCAACCGAAATTAACAATTAACACATAACATTTAAGTTTTTAAATGCACAAAATAACCTTTCAACTTAGCATGCACCTTAAAAGGGTTTCCATATGCCAAACATGCATAAACAAGGTTGAAAAATGAAGTTTTTAACAAAACAACACTGTTGTATTCGAATACAACATCTCTGTATTCGAATACAAGGCTGTTTCAACATTCAGCAGCAAAAACAACATCAGACAGCAGCAGAAAAACAGCAAAATTCAGCAAAATTCAGCTTTTAAAAGGGTTTTGAAATCAATCAACACTTACACACAAATCCAAACAATCACACTTAGCAATTATAGCACAATCACCATCACGACTTGAGTTTCGAAAAGGTTTTGCAATCAATCACACTTACACACAATTTCAAAACATACACACTTAG
>NC_021164.2:30867357-30887100 GCF_000331145.2 Cicer arietinum
TTAAGTAAATGCAGATATTAAAAGATTCCCCATTTTTAATACCCATTTAACTCTAACAATTCGGACGACATTCATTAAGTAAATGCAGATATTAAAAGATTCCCCATTTTTAATAACCATTTATCTCTAACAATTCGGACGACATTCATTAAGTAAATGCAGATATTAAAAGATTCACCATTTTTAGTACTCATTTAACTATAACAATTTTCACGACAATCATTAAGTAAACATAGATATTAAAAGATTCCCCATTTTTAATAACCATTTATCTCTAACAATTCGGACGACAATCATTAAGTAAATGCAGATATTAAAAGATTCCCCATTTTTAATATCCATTTAACTCTAACAATTCGGACGACAATCATTAAGCAAATACAGATATTAAAAGATTCCCCATTTTTAATACCCATTTAACTCTAACAATTCGGACGACAATCATTAAGTAAATGCATATATTAAAAGATTCCCCATTTTTAATACCCATTTAACTCTAATAGTTCGGACGACAATCATTAAGTAAATGCAGATATTAAAAGATTCCCCATTTTTAATACCCATTTAACTCTAACGATTTTCACTACAAACATTAAGTAAACAGAGATATTAAAAGATTCCCCATTTTTAATACTCGTTTAACTCTAACAATTTTGACGACAAACATTAAGTAAACAGAGATATTAAAAGATTTCCCATTTTTAATACTCGTTTAACTCTAATGATTTTCAAATTCCACATAGAACATAGACATATTCTCAAATTCAATCCACAATTCACACCAAATTACATCAATTCATTTTTCCACAAAATCCACACAAACACATCTCAAAATTTATAAATATTAATTATGAACACGTCAAACACGACAACCACAAAATTATCACAACCCACCACTCAAACACATCAAATTTCATTTCCTCAAAATCACACATTAATGAGTGAAATTCATTTTCCACGAAACACTCACCAATATCACCAAAACCCAACTCTAAAATTTTACCCATAAAAGCATTAAATTCATTTTCCCTAAATCAACACTTCAACCCTAACAAATTTCTTTTCCAACCAACTACAGATAAGTCCCTAAATGCAAACTAAAAGTTTAGAAGGATCCCTTACCTTAACGTTAGCTTTAACGAGCGATTACGGTACCGCGAGTAATTCCGATAAAATCTTCGTTCCCGACGTCGCTTCCAAAGTTAGTTCACTAGCACCGTAGCATGGAGGTGAACAACTTTCCCTTCTATCTCTTCTCGAAACGAAGCTTAGATCTAGAAGAAACGTGAAGGTTTGCGTTTAACGGTTTTGAAAAACCCTAACACCGTTTTTCTTCGTTCTCGAATCAAAGAGGAAAAATGAAGCTGAGAAATTCGTTGTTTTCTCACCCACCAAGCCTTGGGTTTCTTTTCTTGAAGCAAAAGAAGGCAAAAGAAAATGGAAGAAGGAAAAAGAAGAAGGGTTCGCGAGCATGGAGAGTTTGTTTCACTACAAGAAATTGAACGTTTAGCGACAGTGAAACTCTGTAGGTAAACATATAAAAACCGTAGGGATAGGCAAAATTACCTATACCGACGGGGTTTTTTTGCGTGGTATATAATTACCCAATACCTACGGATTTTCGCCGTGGCTATAGGGTATAGTGACAAAATTTTTCCGTTGCGGTAAACATTTGATTTTACCTACAGATATTCCATTGTTGGTATATACTTTAGCCATAATTTATAAAAATTATACCTACGGTTTTGATTCTGTTGCTATACATTTAAGTGACAACTTTTTTCTGTTGGTATAGGTTTTAAGAGTAATTAATTTATTATAAATATTAATTTTTTGTTATCAACAAAAATTATATAATAATTTAAAATTTATTTTATAAAATTAACCAAATATAAATATACAATGAAATATATATATCTAAGACTCAAAATAAAATAAAAGGTGTTTATCGTATATATTAAAAATTAACATAACAATCTTACAACGATAAAACAAAACCCTAAACCTCAAAAAATAGACATTTAAAATAGTCATCTTGTGTCATACATAACAATCTCAAAATATATTAAGAAATTGAGTCCACTAAATTGCCAATATTCCATCTTCAACAACAAATTAGCTTTTAATCTTCACCTACAATCAATAAAATAACAAATGAATAAATACACGATTCCACATAAAAATATTACTAATAAAATAGAGAAAATGTTAATGATTTTAATTAAAATTAACTAATACTATATAATTACCATTTTCATTATTTTCGTTGTTGTTTGGACAAAGTGAATTCAAATGGTTTTTAGCACTAGTAGCATCAGGAACCTATCACAAAAAATAGAAAATATTACTTATGAAATATACGATTATGGAACTTATGAAGTTAGTTGGATAAGATTAATAACTTATGATATACCTGTCTTGCAGCTTGTATTATATCATTAACATCTGCTCCAGAAAATCGATTTTGAATTAAAGTCATCACATTTGCTAACAAGTTTTCCATATTTTTAACTCTTTCGCGCAACTCTTCATTTTCAGATGCACAAACCTTCGATTTTTTAGAATGAGGAATCTTGCCCATACATCGCACACGTCCGTTTTTATCAGGTCCTTGTACTTGATAAAATATGTCATCCTTCCAAGACATAGAACCTTGTGTGTCTTGGGTTGATTGAGAAGTTCCAGCCTCATTATTATGTTTTTTTAGTTCTTCCTAAAAAATAAAATAAAAATTATTAATGATTGAAAATACCAAATTGAAATTGACATTCAAAGCATGTAGTACTACAATAAGATCCAATTAAAAAACTTCAACATTGCATATAGGCTAACAAATACAAAATCTCCTAAAAGGTCAAGTAAAAACCCAATACAATCATCATACATTTGAAAATAAAATTCAGCACTTTGTCAAACTTAATTTATACACATTTTATATATTGGTACCGTTTAATTATTATCAAAACTTACAATCAATCTTGCAGCCTTTTCCTTGACAATTGTTTCATCTTTACGAGTGCGGGTATCAATGTAAAGCTCTTTACGTCCAGGCAACACTCCTTTGCCCTTTTTTTATCTACAACCAAATAAATAAGTTAAATGCATTTCATTTTTAATTTGAATTAAATCATAAAAATAGAAATAGAAATAGAAATAGAAATAAACCTTCTCATCAATAAGCTTTGGGAGACTTTTTGAACCCATACAATGAACATCTTCAAACTTAGCACGATTTTGCCTATTAATTTTACTTATTTTCTGCAATTGATATAAAATATTAGTCTAAATAATAAACTCTTTAATATATTACTCATAATATATACGACTTACTTGTCCTTCATCAGAAAACCAATGATGAACCAAACCACGATATTGATTTGGGTCAACCCTATCATCTGGTACAAGAGATGCAACTTCTTCTTCTGTTTTAGTAGGGTCATATGCCATTGACTTTAGATCACCCTTCCATTGCCTCCATTTCTCATTCAGCTCAGATTTTAACATTTCTCTTGTTAAGTCATTTATTGGAGGAACAAACTCAAATTTACTCTACACAATAAGAGATGTTAAAGAAACATGTTATATTAGTTAAATGTATTCTTACAGTTATCAACATGTTATGATGTAGTTTGAGTGTGCTAAACATCTATATTCTTAAACTATAAGTATAATTATAAATTGTTAATCCATCAAATATTCCTAACATCATCATTGTACATCAAACATGTTAGAGCACAAAAACTAAAAAACATGTTAATTGTACATCTCAATTGACTTCTTAAAAAAATATATTATATTAGTTAAATGAATAATCATAATACCTCTATTAATTTCAATATTTCTTCTTTGTAATCATTTGGCATAACTTTCCATGACTTGTAGTCGATAGGAGCTTATTGATACCTTCTAGCTACGCTACCAATGAAACGAGTTAGAGTTGTCCCTTCCTCACCAATGGGTCGACCATATTTGTCCAAATTAACGATTATTAAATCACCATGTTCCATTTCCCATACATCTAACATTTTTGTAGGACCTCTAGCCCGTTTAGGCTCTACTTCTACAAACAAAACAAAAGGACAATAACATTATGTGTGCATATAAGTCATAATAAAAATAATATAAATAAAACTTCAAAACAAAGAATATATAATTAATACCTTTTTCAATTTGTTCTTCTTCAACTTCTATATCAGAGGGAATTGAGTGAGATTCTACAGACTCACGTATGACACCTTCTGCATGACAAGGACTAGAACGAGTTTCTGCAACATTACTTCCTTCTACATTGGTTGAGTTTGTATTATTTGAAGTAGACTGAATTCCTTCATTATCACTTGCTCGATGTCGAATATTTAACTTTCTTCTTCGAGCCATTACTTCTCTAACACAAAATTATAAATGAGTAACTTGGACAAAAGTCAAAAAACATAGACAAATCTAGAAGTATAAGAAAAACATAGACAAATCTAAAAGTATAAGAAAAACATAATGTATATAATCATGCACAACTAGAACACACTTCATTCGTCTTCCCCATCATCTTCATCATCATCCATATTATCAACATCAACAACTTCAAAAAAATCATTATCATCTTCAACTTCAAGCCTAACCAAATCATTAACATTTTGAGTAGCTTCACTTGTATCGCCCATTAGTTGCCCATGAATTTCTTCAATTTCATTAGATTCCTCATCACCCATATCATAGATATCTCTAACTTTTGCATTGAGAACAACAAGCCAATCCTTGTTTCTCTCATCATATATATAAAACACCTTTTTAGCTTGTGATGCAAACACAAATGGGTCATCACAAATATTTTTCCCAGTATGTTTTAAAAATTTGAAATTGACAAGCGTCATACCAAACTTATCTTTCTTGATACCTTTATTAATATCAACCCAATCACATTTAAATAACACAAACTTGTACTTTCCAGAATAATCCAACAGCAGTATATCAGTTATTGCCCCATAGTAATTAATTTCATCTGTTGAGGTCTTTGTCTTTACAACAACTCCACTATTTTGTGTTTTCAAAAATCTCTCTCTCTTCTTTGTGTGGAATCTAAAACCATTAATCGCATAACCTGTGTATCTTCTTACTACCTCAGATGGTCCACGGGATAACCATCTAAGTTCATGAGTAACTTCTGAGCTCTTTTGTTCATCCATACGCTGGATCTAAAATATTTCATGAAATATAGTAAGTTTATATATAAAAACAATCAGTAAAATTTAAATAATTAAATTATTATATGCTCACCCTGAGTTTAAACCACTCAATAAATTTTTGACCATGTTGCTTGTCAATTTCAAGTTGTGTCAATCGTCGTGGTCGACACTGTCTCTTAAGATGTAAAATGTGTTCTCTAAAAGTAACAGTAATAGAGTTAAAATAAAATGTAATAAAAATTTCAATTGTATAAAATTGAAATATGATATGTGACTTACTCTATAAATGGAGCAACTGCATCACAATTAGAAAGCACATATCTATGTGCCTGTGCTAACTCTTTCTTGTCAAGTTTAGTTCTACTCACTTTCTTCCTCTTCCCTAATCGTAACTTTTGTTGTTTCTTTATCCCTAATGGCCTTCCAGAGACTTCATCGTCATTTCTGTTAGGTCTATTGAACCTAGTTTCTACCCCAGATAGATATTGCGAACAAAACGTCAAACATTCATTGGCCAAAAATCCCTCTGCAATTGATCCTTCTGGATGGGCTCTATTACGTACAAAGGACTTAAGAGTAAGAAGAAACCTGAAAGTGAAGAAAATTTAAAATATTTATGTTCTCAACATCCAAAAAAACTTGTTTAACACTTTTAATTAAACCAATTTTTATAAACATACATACCTCTCAAGCGGATACATCCATCGGAAAGCACATATTTATGTGCCTGTGCTAACTCTTTCTTGTCAAGTTTAGTTCTACTCACTTACTTCCTCTTCCCTAATCGTAACTTTTGTTGTTTCTTTATCCCTAATGGCCTTCCAGAGACTTCATTGTCATTTCTGTTAGGTCTATTGAACCTAGTTTCTACACCAGATAGATATTGCGAACAAAACGTCAAACATTAATTGGCCAAAAATCCCTCTACAATTGATCCTTCTGGATGGGCTCTATTACGTGCAAAGGACTTAAGAGTTAGAAGAAACCTGAAAGTGAAGAAAATTTAATATATCTATGTTCTCAACATCCAAAAAAACTTGTTTAACACTTTTAATTAAACCAATTTTTATAAACATACATACCTCTCAATCGGATACATCCATCGATATTGTACCGGTCCAGCAACTTGGGCTTCGTGTGCCAAATGAATTACCAAATGCATCATAACAGTAAAAAATGAAGGAGGAAAAATTGTTTCCAACTGACAAAGTGTGATAACTATTTGAGACTCCAATTGTGATAGAAATTCCACATTAAGTACCTTAGAACAAATTTGCTTGAAGAAATTGCAAAGATCAACTAACACTGAAGTGACTTTATCTGGCAATGAACCCCGTAATGCTACTGGAAGAAGCTCTTGCATCAAAACATGACAATCGTAACTTTTCAATCCAAACATCTTGTGTTGCTTGACATGCACACAACGTGGGATGTTTGATGAACATTCATCTGGAGTTTTTACATTCTTGAGAATGCTTAGGAAAGATTCCTTTTCTTTGTTAGTCATTTGATAGCATGCTCTAGGCAAACGCGTTGTAGTTATATTAGGACTTGGTTGAGGATGGAGCATACTTCTTATGCCCATATCTACAAGATCAGCTCGTGCCTTATAATTATCTTTGGATTTTCCCTCTTGGTTTAACAATGTACCATAATGTTGTCACATACGTTCTTTTCAATGTGCATCACATCAAGATTATGACGCAATACATTATATTGCCAATAAGGCAATGTGAAGAAAATGCTCTTCTTTTTCCAAGGTTGTGCTCCATTTGCTAGACCTTTTTCTCTACATTCATCTATTTGTCTTAAAATATCAGTCCCATCAAGTCTTTTAGGAGGGATCCTTAGCTCTCGTGTTCCATCAAAATCCCTACTATTTTACCATGACGTAACCACTGCGAGGTAGTTTCAATACCACAACATGGACATGCATATTGACCTTTAGTACTCCATCCAGACAAGTTAGCATATGCTGGAATGTCATTAATAGTCCACATCATAGCTGCACAAAGTTGAAATGTCTCTTTCTTATAGGCATCAAATGTTTCAATTCCATAATCCCATAACTCTTGCAACTCTTGTACTAAAGGTTGCAGATAAATGTCAATGTTATTTCCAAGACCTTTTGGACCCGGAATTAATAGTGATAACATGAAGTATGGTTGTTTCATGCACATCCAAGGAGGAAGATTGTAAGGAATTAGAATGACAAGCCAAGTGCTAGGAGTAATACTCATAGTCTTGAAAGGATTGAAACCATCTGAAGCCACTCCTAATCGAACATTACGAGGATCTAACGAAAATGTTGGATACCGAGCGTCAAAATTCTTCCAAGCAAGGGAATCAGCTGGATGCCTAAGAGAACCATCATTCAATCTACTCTCATGGTGCCATCTCATTGATTCTGCAACTTTGGAGGACATGTATAACCTTTGCAACCTTGGTTTCAATGGAAACCATCGAAGGATCTTTGCTGGTATCTTCTTTCGCCTCTCAGAAGTCTCCATTCCATTACCTTGTACGTCTTCATTTGTTGTTTTCCACCTTGACGTACTACACTTTGGACATACTTCATATTTGGCATATTTATCCCAATATAATATGCAATCATTGGGACAAGCATGGATCTTCTCATACCCCAAACCTAATCCTGAAACAATCTTTTTAGTTTCATAATATGACTTTGGCAAAACATTTTCTTCTGGTAAAGCATCTCTTAGTAAATCAAGCAACATGGAGAATGACTTGTCACTCCACCCATGAAGACATTTTAAATGATACAAATGTACAATAAATGATAGCTTGCTATACTTCTTACAGTTGGGGTAAAGCATTTGCTCATTCTCCTTTAGAAATTCGTAAAATTTAGAGTTTTCTCTTACTTCGGGAATTCTTTCACCTTCACCACAAATTGGCTCTTCTGTAGGATGAATTCCAAATACATCATGAACTAGTCCATCCATGTCATGCTCCATTTCTACATTTTGTTTAGTAGCGCTACTTGAAGTTCTATGTTTTTCACCATGATATATCCATTGTCTATAGCCTCTAAGAAATCCACGGTGTGGATCTGTTAAGTGTTCATAAACACATACGCGAGAATAAGAGTGGCAATTGACACATTTTGTACAAGGGCACATTATTTTTCCATTGATTTGTGAATTTTGAAAAGCAAATTAAAGAAATTCATTAACTCCTCGAATATATTCTTCACTTTTTTTGGATGGATCACACATTCATTCTCTATAAGCCATTTGGAAAAATTAACTGAAAATGGATGATGCAAGTCCTAAAAAATTAACAATCTGAAAATTCAAATGAAGAACATGGTATTCAACAACAACATCAGATCATGGTATTCAACATAAAAGGGTCAAAAAAATTCTTGTTTTTTTTTATAATGAACAAAAAATTTGTCAACAACATGGTATTGAACAACAACATCAGGTCATCAACAACAAGAGGTTAGGTAATCAACAACAACATCAGAACATAACAGAACATTGGGAGACGTACATATTATGAAGGACATGGGATATAGAGAAATAGACAGTATGAAACTTAACTCCAAATATAGAGAAATAGATAGTATGAAACTTAACTCCAAATATTCTCTAAATAATCTCTTGCATTCTTTCATGATATAATAATCTCAGCTAAGTTGTCATGTTCCCCTAATTAATTGATGCACTTGAATGGATTGTGCAAACACTCATAAATCAATAATCTAAGGCAATTAATTTGCAAGCAAACTTCAGGATATAAATATACTACACTCTAAGAAAGCCTCATAAACAATCTATTTCTTTATTTCCAAATAGAAATTAATCAAATCAAACCAATTATAAAAATCAAGAAATAGGGAATACCTAATGAGAGATAGAAATATGAATTTGAAAATAATAAATACACAACAAGATTAGTTATTACCGTTCAGTTGAAGTTCCTTCAAATTCCCGCGCGCTAAGATTGTATCTTTAGTTAATCCAAACACAACTGTATTAGTTTAGAATAATAAATTCAGAATATTAATTACGTTGAAAGAAAAACACAGCTGTATATTTGGGTTTTCGGCACAAGAAATTAATAAATTGATTATAACATATCACTATTATGAGCCTCAATTATCACTTATTTCAATTGGGATCAAAGTTGAAGATTATATATATTGTGGCTATCTTTCATATCCCTTTATACTACGTGTAAATGTGAAGCAATATCCTACACTTCCCTTACCATGAACAGGAAAAATATCACCCACACGATAAGAAAATGTTGAAGAAGATTTTAAGGACCAAAACACTAATACCTCTATAGGGACTAAATGATTATTTAAGTCTTCCTCAAATTTTTCTTTTGTTGAGTATTGCACAGATATTAAAGTCTTTCTTATACTAACAAGGGTGAATATGAGGTGAAGTGAGGTGCCATGTGTGCAACTGTGTCAGTAAATTTGCTAATGGAAAAGGGGGCATTTATCATGCCAAACAAATAAACAATTGGCAAAGGAAAAGATCAACCGAACAAAAATCATAGAGTGCATATTTATTCATGGTTTTGGCCAATTCGGGTGCAGAGGAAAAATAGTTACCAGAAAACACTTGAACTCTGATGTACATTTGATTCAAGTAATTGTGGCTTTTACCTATGGACAGATCCATAATGTTTCCAATTACCACTCAGAGTTAATCGAGTTCACATGTGTGGATGTGGATTTGGTCATTAGGGATTCAAACTTGGATATATGCCAAATGTTCAAACCATATTTATACTTTCACCCAATTTCTGTAACTCAATTTATAGATACATACAAACATTTCTAGGCTAGTCTCTACAGCAGTCACTTATCAAAACTCAAAACAGTGGTGCGAGAACAAAATGGTGGTTCAAGAAATTACCAGTGATGCGAGAACGGTGAGAACGACGGTGAGTGCAGCTCAGGTTCGACGGCGCGACTGGTTCGATGATGAGTGCAGCTCCGGTTCGACGGTGAGTGCGTGACTGGTTCGACGGCGCGACTGGTTCAACGGCGAGTGCAGCTGGTTGATTGACGGCGAGAACGGTGAGAACGAAAGTTTTGAGTGAGAACGGCGAGAAGGAGAAGACAACGATTGGGGCTTAGATTGGGGTTCAGATTGGGTGAAAGAGGACAACAGTTTTGAGCTTTAGGTGTTTTGATGAGAAAGGGTTTAGTTGGTACTTGGTACTGATTTAGGTTTTGGCTCTATTAATTTTTATTTTGGCTCCATTAAAATTTCTTTTTGGCTCCATTGAAAAAATTTGGATTTTATCTCAATTTAATTTTTTTTACCTCCATTGAAAAAATTAAGATTTTGGCTCTATTTAAATTGGGTGAATTAAAAAAATTCGGATTTTGCCTCCATTAAATTTTTTTTTTGACTTAAATCGTGAAAGTTTTGTACAATTTTATTTTCACAAACAATTAATATTTTGGCTCCTTTAAAAAAAATATATTTTTCAATTTTGATGTCTATAGCCACAGATTTAAGTGTGTAACTATAACAATTAGTGACAAATTTATGTCACTGAAGGTATAAGACACCTATACCAACAAAAATTAATTTATCTGTGGGGATAGATTGTCTATACCTACAGTTTTTAATTTTGTCATTATAAGCTTCTGTAGGTATATATTATAATTAAACCAAACCAACAAATTTATAAATATTCTTACACACATAACTTTACTCCCATCATCAATCTATTTTGATAAAAATATCTACTCTCGTTGCAACTCAATTGACAGATAAATTTTCAGCAACGAGTGATATTTTTAACAAACTATTCGGTATTAAATTCTTCGCAACGTAAATAAATTATTCTTCGACAAATAATTTTAATCCAATTTCCAAAAATATATTTTCGGCATTTACTCACTAAATACCGAAAACTGGGCTAAAAGTCTAAGAAATTCAACACAAAATACCCTAAAATTTTATAATTTAGGATTTAAAATTAAGGGTCTTACACACAACATTTACTAAGTCATTTGAGTTCATAAGGTTAAGATCTAGAGAAACGTTTTCTCAAAAGATATATTTTTTAAGTTATTTTTAGTGTTAGTGTCATTGTTACAATTAGCTTGTTAGAAGCAAACCAATTTATTCAAAACTCTTGTAACCCAACCTAATAGTGGATTTCAAGTTGCTCAAGCAATTTGTAGGTTTTTAGGTTATGTTGAGAAGACTTGTCTGATAGAGTCAAGGTAATTGTGTTCCTCAAAAAGTATGTAGGTGTCAAGTTATTTTGAGAAGATTGACTTGTAGGTCAGGTGCTGTGTAATTCATGTTTTGAATTAGTGGATTAAATCCTTTTGAGTGAAGGGATTGGATGTAGCTACCAAGTTGGTAATGAATCACGATAAATTTTTATGTCACTTTAATTCTGCAATTCTTGTTTTACTTTTTCCCGATTGCTACTACTTTTATTCTAAGTATGTCACCAAACCCGAACCAATCAATTTTAAATAAATTAGAAAAAAGAATCTAACTTAGCCAAACACAATTCAACCCCCTTCTCGTATTTGCAGCTTCAATCATTGACTTGTATTTCCTTTGTCTTTTAACACTTTGACTTGAACTGGAGATTATTATATGCTTGTTTGAATATTCCTTATTGTAATATTATGACTTGTTTTATTAGTAAACATAATTACTTGTTTAGTAGGTGATAATATTCTCGGTATTATAAACACATAGATTATTATCTCTAACTTACTCATAACCTATGCTACCTTAAAATAGATAATCATTCATATGAATTTTTGCCTTCTAATTTAATCTCCACACTAGCTAAAACTACTTTTACACTAACAATCTCCCTCTTTTTGATGATGATAAAGCAACTATACAATTAATGGAATATTTTCTAAGTGCTCCTTTCTTATAGTGTGAGAGTTACTATTATTATTATCAGCTTTGTTAGAAGTAACTACTCAAGTTCCAATCTTTTGTATGAAACCCGATAGTGGTTTAGTTCCTTTTGCAATCTGGGCTTTTCAGGTTGTTAGGAGAAGACTTGGCTTGTAGGGTCAAGGTGGTTAGTTTCTCAAAATTTTGGGGTTGTCCGGCTGTTTAGGAAGATTAGCTTTAAGGGTTAGGTTCTTTGTAGTTCAAGGTATTTGAATTAGTGAATTAAAACCTTCTGAATGAGGGAACTGAATGTAGTCAAGTTAGTGGTGAACCAAGATAAATCTACGTGTCAAATTATTTATGCTTTCATTGTTTGTTTCCTCTGAATTTGATTACTTTTACTCCAAGTAAGTAACTAAAACCAACCTAGTTTTTTATTTATTTATAAAATAACAAAAAGTTATCAACTTTGGCAAACACAATTCAACTTTGCACCTTCAATTGGAATCAGAGGTCAATCTCTAAGATGAGCACTTTAGAATGTTTCAGAAAAGATCCAAGGGTTCAATATGTTTGCATTCAGTGAAGAGGTTGCACGAGGAAACATCAAAAGACCATTTTTGTTTGATGGAGAACTTTTTGAGTATTGGAAGGACAAGCTGAGAAGTATCTATATTTCACAAGATCTTGAACTTTGGAACTTGGTGGAAGATGGTTATATTGCTCTAAAGAAGTTTCTATATTGCTCTGAAGTTTCAATTCCTCTGATGTTGTTGAAACATTATCCTTCAGAGTCTTCTTTTGCCTTTCTATCACTACGCCAAAAATGACATTTAATAGCGCTCCTTTTACAGCGCTTGCTAAATACAAGCGCTGTTGTAAGTATATTTTAAAAATAACAGAGCCTTTTACATCGCTTTTTTGATAAGCGCTGTTGTAGGGTCATATAGCGTTTGCACATAATGTTATAAGGCTTTTACAGCGCTTTTCGCAAAAGCGCTGTAAAATGAAGCGCTTTCGCGTATTATTTTACAGTGCTTCTTTCACAAGCGCTGTAAAATACATGCGCTTTCAATCAATTTAATTACCTATTACAACGCTTTTTGTACAAGCGCTGTAAAATACATGCGCTTTCAAATATTTGAACTACCTATTACAACGCTTTTTTTACAAGCGCTGTAAAATACATGCGCTTTCAATCAATTTAACTACCTATTACAACACTTTTTGTACAAGCGCTGTAAAATACAGGCACTTTCAAATAAATATAATTTACTTTTAAAACAAATTTACGAACCCTCATCACCTCTACTCTGGGAACCCTCATATCCTCTACGTACTGTGCAACCATCTACGTTATCTCAGGTACTTTTTAATTTGTTTTTGTCAAAAAAAATTTAGTTTTTTAATAATCGAAAACTAAAAATTGTTATATATATATTAAATCTCTTTTTTTTGAAATTAGTTGACCTGTTCTGTTTTGAAATTGTTATTAGATATGTTGATATTGGTTTCTTTTTGAAACTTGTTGATATGTTTTGAAAGCATATTATTTTTGTAATTGCATTTATATAGGTCGTATAATATGGATAGGAAATGGATGTCTGCCAATCGATTGTCAAAAGAGTATGAAAATGGAGTAAAAGAGTTTGTTGAGCTTGCAGTGAAGAATGCAAAAGATCCAAATAGAGTCGTTTGTCCTTGTTTAAAATGTTTTTTTGGAAAACGTGTTAGAGAAGATGAATTAGAAGGACATCTAGTATGTAATGGAATTGATCAAAGCTACACATGTTGGATAAGACATGGTGAGAAAAAAAAAGGAAACATTAATTTTGAGAATAGTTCGACATATGCTTCAACTGACTTCGATACAGATACATATGAGCCGGACCGAGTTGATGAGATCGCAAAAGCAGTTGAAGAAGATCTTCGAGATTGTCCTAAAATGTTTGAAAGTTTGTTGAGTGATGCAGAGAAAGAATTATATAATGGTTGTACTAAATTCACAAGACTGTCAGCGATATTAAAGTTGTACAACTTAAAAGCGAGTAATGGATGGTCTGATAAAAGCTTTACAGAATTATTAACACTCATAAAAGATATGTTGCCAGATGATAATGAACTTCCCAGTCGAACCTACGAGGCTAAACGGATTTTGTGTTCTATTGGAATGAGTTACGAAAGGATTCATGCGTGTCCTAACGATTGCATTTTATTTCGAAACGAATATGAACTACTTAAGGCGTGTCCAAAATGCAATGTCTCTCGATATAAGAAGAAAGAATCTACTCCAGCAAAAGTCGTGTGGTATTTTCCTATAATACCAAGATTTAGGCGCATGTATCGCAGTGAAGAAGATTCAAAACACTTGACATGGCATGCAGATGAAAGAATTAGAGATGGAATGTTTCGACACCCTGCAGATTCCCCACAATGGGCAAAAATTGATCACGAGTATCCTGAATTCGGGATAGAGTCAAGAAATCTAAGACTTGCACTTTCTACTGATGGAATGAATCCACATGGTCTTCAAAGCATCTCACATAGCACGTGGCCTGTGATTTTGGTAATATATAACCTACCTCCATGGTTATGTATGAAGCGTAAGTTTATGATGTTGTCTCTGTTAATTTCTGGACCCAAACAACCGGGGAATGATATCGACGTATACTTGACTCCTTTAATTGAAGATTTAAAAATTCTGTGGGAGACAGGTGTGGAAGTTTATGATGGGTATAGGAAATAGTGTTTCAATTTGAGGGCTATGTTGTTCGGCACAATTAATGATTTTCCAGCATATGGTAATTTATCAGGATATAGCATTAAAGGTCAGTGTGCATGTCCTATATGTGAAGAGAGTACAAATTGGATGCGGTTGAAACATTGTAAGAAGAATGTGTTTCTTGGACATCGTAGATTTTTACCTTATAGTCATCAGTATCGTGGGTGGAGAAATGCATTCAATGGAAAATCAGAGGAAGGTAAAGCTCCTTTAGCACCGACTGGATATCAAATACTTGAAAAAGTACAAGGTTTGACCAATAAATTTGGCAAACCTTTTGCGGGAGAGCTGGTCAAAATTGGGTGGAAGAAAATGTCAATTTTCTTTGAATTGCCATATTGGAAGTCATTGTATATAAGACATTTCCTCGATGTGATGCATATTGAAAAAAGTGTATTTGATAGTGTTATGGGGACGTTACTCAATGTTCCAGGAAAGTCTAAAGATGGCATCAATGCAAGATTGGACTTGGTCAATATGGGAATAACAAATGAATTGGGTCCCGTAAAGAAAGGAAATCGCACATATCTACCTCCAGCCGCTCATACTCTATCTAAAAAGGAAAAAATTGTTTTATGTAAATTTCTACACGAAGTTAAAGTTCCAGAAGGATACTCTTCAAACATTAAAAATTTGGTTTGTATGAAAGACCTCAAGTTAAAAGGTTTGAAGACCCATGATTGTCATATTATAATGGAGCATTTGCTACCAATAGGTATACGTTCCATTTTACCTGAAAAAGTTCGACTAGCCTTAACTAGATTATGTTTCTTCTTCAGGGAAATTTGTAGTAAAGTGATCGACCCTCAAAAATTACCGACATTGCAGAGGGAAATTGTTGTTACTTTGTGTGAGCTTGAAATGTATTTCCCACCATCGTTTTTTGATATAATGGTTCACCTTACTGTTCATCTGGTTAAGGAGACACAACTTTGTGGGCCAGCTTATATGAGATGGATGTATCCGATAGAACGATATATGAAAATATTAAAAGGGTACGTAAAAAGTAGAAGTCGACCAGAAGGTTGTATTGCTGAACGATACATTGTTGAAGAGGCTGCTGAATTTTGTACTGAATATCTGTCCAATGTTGAATCCATAGGGCTTCCCATGTCTCGTCATTCGGGAAGACTATCAGGAGAAGGGATAACTGGAAGGAGACTACTGACTATATCAAGGACAGAATGGGAGCAGGCACAATTGTATGTTCTGCACAATGATGATGAGGTTCAACCGTATGTTACAATACACATTGATCAGTTATCTCGTTTGAACATGAATAGGAATCAAAATTGGATAACTCGAGAGCACAATCGAAGTTTTGTAACATGGTTAAAAAATCACATAATGTCAAAATTTGATATAGACCCCGGATCAATTTCAAATAGATTGAGGTGGCTAGCAAATGGTCCGAGCTTACATGTCTTTTCTTACACTGGTTATGTTATTAACGGCTACGTATCCGATAGAATGATATATGAAAATATTAAAAGGGTACGTAAAAAGTAGAAGTCGACCAGAAGGTTGTATTGCTGAACGGTACATTGTTGAACAGGCTGCTGAATTGTGTACTGAATATCTGTCCAATGTTGAATCCATAGGACTTCCCATGTCTCGTCATTCAGGAAGAATATTAGGAGAAGGGATAATTGGAAGGAGACTACTGACTATATCAAGGACAAAATGGGAGCAGGCACAATTGTATGTTCTGCACAATGATGATGAGGTTCAATACACATGGATCAGTTATCTCGTTTGAACATGAATAGGAATCAAAATTGGATAACTCGAGAGCACAATCGAAGTTTTATAACATGGTTAAAAAATCACATAATGTCAAAATTTGATATAGACCCCGGATCAATTTCAAATAGATTGAGGTGGCTAGCAAATGGTCCGAGCTTACATGTCTTTTCTTACACTGGTTATGTTATTAACGGCTACACATTTTATACCAAAGAACAAGATGATCAGACCACTATGCAAAATAGTGGAGTCACTCTCGTAGCTGAAGCGATGCATGTCTCAAGTGCAAAAGACAAAAACCCAATATATGCAAATCTATCATATTTTGGGGTTATCGAGCGCATATGGGAGTTAGACTACACAATGTTTCGTGTTCCCATATTTGGTTGCAAGTGGGTCGATAATAATAATGGCGTTCGGATTGATGAGTCAGGATTCTTGCTTGTCGATTTTAATAGGGTGGGATACAAAGACGAGCCTTTTATTTTAGCGTCGCAAGCTCAACAAGTGTTTTATGTCACTGATCCTTCTAATGATAAATGGTCTGTTGTCCTATCGACCAATAAAATAAGTGATGATAACAATAATGATGAAGATGTTGGTAATGATCTTTTATTTGCAACATCACAACAACCACATGAAATTGATTCAACTGATGATGGTTTATATCTTAGAGATGATCATGATGAGGGAATTTGGATTAATCCATCGTTTCGTATTGTAAATGGACAAACAAATGTGAATGTCACCAGGAAAAGAAGAAGGGCATCTTAATGTATATATATGTTTAATTGTTTTATATAAGCTATGCATGTAATCTGAACTGTGTTATTGTAAATATGCATGTAATCTGAATTGAGTGTTTTATACTAAGTTCTGATTAATTTATTTTCTGATTAATTTATTTTCTGCTTATATTTAGCTTGATTTGAGTGTTTTATACCAAGTTCATGTAACAATGAGTGTTTTATATTTAGCTTGATTTACATGAACTGAACTGAATATAAATTAGTAATTTACATGAACTGAACTGAACTGAATAGAGAGATTCTCTTTTGCTCAGTGCATATATATATATAGATTCTTCAGAATACTCATTTCTAATAATTCATCATCTCCTAAAGTATTGTGATAAAGACAATGATAACAATATTTTTAATCCAATAAACAATGATAAAAATGTTTTTAATGTCATCCCAACCCAAATAAACCAAACACAAAAATAAAATAAAGAGACATTTTACAGCGCTTATTTGAAAAAGCGCTGTAAAAGGCTTTAAAAATAACATTCATCAGACACCTAACAGGACCTTATCTAACAGGATTTTCTTCAAACACCTTGTACGCATCATGGGAATCCCCAAAAACACATTGTTAACAAAAACATCAGACTCAAACCCATTTTTCGCAACATGGCAATGAACCTGAAGACCAAGTTTCGAACCACTTATCGACGAATTAGCACACGATTTAAGAAGGAAAGGGAATGTAAAGTGAGAAAAAGGGTGTTGAGGTGGAGATTGAATTGTGAGAGAGTAAGCTTTGATGTTTGTGAAGAAGATGCATAAAATGAGAAGAGTTTGGTGAAGAGGAAGAGAAGCACTGTAATAAATCAATGAGGCATTTTACAGCGCTTATTTAAAAAAGCGCTGTAACAAGCTTTAAAAAAAATATTCATATACCATAATAAAACAAGGAGGTCTTTTACAGCGCTTTTTCAAATAAGTGCTGTAAAAGACCCTTTTAAAATTAACATAATGAGACCTTTTACAGCGCTTATTTGAAAAAGCGCTGTAAAAGGCTTTAAAAAAACATTCATATAACATAATAAAACACGGAGGTCTTTTACAACGCTTATTGGGAGAAGCGCTGTAAAAGAGCCTTTTAAAAATTTAAATAAAGACGCCTTTTAGAGCGCTTTTCAAACAAGCGTTGTAAAAGGCTTAGGCCTTTTAGAGCGCTTTTTGAACAAGCGCTGTAAAAGGCTTATAAAAAAGCGCTGTAAAAGGGTTACGTATATATAACAGTAACCGCTTCAGTTTCCTCTTCATTACGTAAACTTCACTATCATCTCAACCTTTATCGTTCTTCTCTTCTTTTGCAAACCCTATCATCCCGTCCATTACGAACCTTATTTCCACGATCATCTCCTTCATTTCGAACCTTATTTCCATCCAAGATCATCTCTCCCATTGAAATACGTAACCCTCATCACGTATTTCTTCAAACCGTATTTCTGTGAACCATATTTCTGTGAACTTTCTGCAAACCCTCTTTTCTTGGCATTTCGTCTTTCTTCGAACCCTCATTATCCAGGTATTGATGTTATTAATTGTTTGTAATCATTAAAATGCATGTTGACCTTGTTTAAGATATACTGATATTGATATGTACTTAGAATAATGCATGATGCATGTTGAGCTTGTTGATGTTATACTAAATTGCATGTTAAACTTGTTGTAGTTAAGTGGATACAAACAAAGATTTAGAATGTCAAAATGAAGAAGTTGGCACCTCTACGACTTATGAAAATGAAGTCAAATGTGGTGCAACTATCATGCAAAAAGTCATTAAAGCAAGGAGTAATGGCATCAAGTTTGAGGTTATACTATACTATACTCTGTTTGATGTGTATTTTTTTATCTTTTTTTAATAGCATGTACTTACTATATGAGTTTATTAGGTTGGCTGGAATGAAAGTGGTCAGCCAATTGACCCCAACAGCTCAATGTTTGTTTGTTACATTGGGGCTGTTGTTCGACAAAACATCTCAATTACGATTGACGATTGGAGAGATAAGGCATTGAAGGATGCCAAAGATATAATATGGAATGACATTCAAGTAACTTTTTTGATCCACTCTTTTGTCATTTATAATTTTTTTCATTGAAATACTTTACTTATAATTTTGTTCATTGCAGACTACTTTTGTTCTTGATGAGGGACGAAAGAGATATGTTTTGAGAGTTGCTGGGAAAATCCATCGGGGATTTAGATCACATCTCTCTAATTTCTATCTAAAAGATAGAGAAGGAAACACAAATGCTGAAGCTCCAAAAATATATAAACATTATATATCAAATGAGGAATGGAGTGCATTTGTTTCCAAACCTTTGGACCCCGCATTTTTCGTAAGTGATTAATTTATTAGCATTTGTGT
>NC_021164.2:30887374-30888171 GCF_000331145.2 Cicer arietinum
GGGAAAGGATTTGGCGTAACTCCCAAAATGTATTTTTCTCAAGAGAAGCACCAAAAACCTTCCAACGAGGAAGTATTAGAGAAGCTCAAAATTCTTACAGAGCAAGTGGCACTTTTGGTGAATACGAACAAAGACAAGCAACTCCCGGATCAGCTCCAACATGAAATACAAGAGGAGGGTGAAACCGTGAGTTGCAACGTCGGTCTCAAAATTATTCCCGAGGTAATTAATTACTTACTTGATTATGTAATTACTTATGTATTAAACAAACTTAAATATTAATCGTACTTATGTTTTAACTATTTGATTTAGGGTGTCACTACATGCGTGCTATACTTGTCCTCGCCTACTCATCGGAAGGTGGGAAAAGGAAAATTGTACAATACTTCGGGAGAAGTATTGCAAAATACTCTGATCCCTACGGGCCATGTCAAAGTATCACCTGTTGTTGCTTTCGAACCAACTGCATCATTGCCGATACCGGACAACGATGGAGATATGCAGTTATTGGGCGAAGCTATTGGTAGTTACGTGGCATGGCCCACCCACCTTGTTGCCCTCGAAAAAAGATTCTCAGAAACAAATCAGTTACATCTCCCGAAAAGGTTTGTCACATTTATTCCCTAAGGTTTGTCATTTTTCAGATTCAATAAACTAACATTTAACGTCATTTTTGTAGATCCAAATAAATAAACCACTCGTACAGCCAAAAAGAGCCAGCAAACCTCCAACACTGGAGGGTAATAGGGCTGCCAAACTACAAAGGCTGGAGGGTAATAAAGCTGCCAAAATTGCAG
>NC_021164.2:30888181-30888816 GCF_000331145.2 Cicer arietinum
GGCACATTGGGTTGTTGGTGCAATCAATGCGGTCTCTGAAGTTATATACTATTTAGATCCCTTGCATGCAATTACAACAATCACTTCGAAATAAAGACTATGTTCGACACGTAAGTAATATGCATTTATTTCTTACATATATATATATATAAATAATGTGTTTGTTCATGCTATAATAATCACATTTATTCATTCGATAGTGCCTTACAAGTTTTTCGAGCTCAAAGAGGTGCTACAGTGTCGAAGCAAAAGTCTAATAACATCACATGGATCCCAATAAAGGTTTGAAATATATGCCTTTAAATTTTCATTTACAAATATATGCCTTTACGATTAATGCACAAATATTTTATTGACTTATATGTTTTTATTTTACAGTGCCCTCGTCAAACAAACAACATCGACTGTGGGTACTACGTATTGAGATTCATGAAGGAGATTGTTAACAAGAATAAAACTATTATCCCAGAAACGGTACGGTATTTTCATTATATGATTTTCATATATAATTAAATTATCTATATATTTGATACTAACTTAATATAATATGTTCAATTTTTATATTGCAGTACTTTGACAATTCCAGTCCATCATATTCTGATGAAGATCTAATGGAATTAAAGGAAGAATGGTGT
>NC_021164.2:30889025-30894069 GCF_000331145.2 Cicer arietinum
ACTATTATCCTAGAAATGGTACGGTATTTTCATTATATGATTTTCATATATAATTAAATTATCTATATATTTGATACTAACTTAATATAATATGTTCAATTTTTATATTGCAGTACTTTGACAATTCTAGTCCATCATATTCTGATGAAGATCTAATGGAATTAAAGGAAGAATGGTGTCAGTATGTGCTCGAAATGCAAATTATTTGATTTTCTGGGAAATAGTATGCTACTGGGCAAGGGATCTAAATATTATATGGTAGCTTGTGCATATTCTGTATATTCTGTTAGTTATTATATGTATATGATCATAGGACACAATATATGAACATGCATATGAATATGTAGTTAATTAGGTTGTAAATTAGGTTCAATGTATATGTAGTTAATTAGGTTGTAAATTACAACGTTAAAAAAAAAAGCACATTTTACAGCGCTTTTTTGAAAAAGCGCTGTAAAATATGCACCTATAATGCATACCCATAATTCATATATTTGGTGTGCCTTTTACAGCGCTTATTCGAAAAACCGCTGTAAAATGTGCACCCAATATATTTATTATGGGTATGCATTTTACATCGCTTTTTCAAATAAGCATTGTAAAATGTGCAAAACAAGCGCGCATTACATCTACATGTTTTATAGCGCTTTTTTAAAAGCGCTGTTGTATCTTTTACAGCGATCGATTCTACAGCGCTTTTTTTTTTTTTTTTGAAAAAGCGCTGTAAATGGATTAAAAAAAGCGCTGTAAAATGCTATTTTTCGCGTAGTGTATGTTTTGGAAATCTTTTTCAAGGTGATCCGTTGTCGCACACGAGTCTAATACAGTTAATAAAATGTAAATAGAGGTAATAACTAGAATCGATTTGCAAGGACTTCTAATATAATAATAATAACTGAATTGATAGTTGAAATTAAAAAGGGTTTTTTTAGATATTTGATTTAATAGATGAGCAAAATGATTAATCTACTTATTCGAGTTTCAGACCTACCAATAATTCTATCAATGAGTTTAATTTCTAATTTGTGATTCTACTCTTATTTGACTATAGAATTGATCAAACAAGTGTAATCAATCCTATGTGAATTTGGTTTCTTTGATTGGATTAAGCATCACAATCATCAAAATATTACAATTAACGATCTAGTGTCGCAAAATTATAATTTAATTAAATTAGAAACCGAAACCAAATTCTGTCGAATAAATTTAATCAATCTTATTGAAATTCAATTTAAGCAATCAAAATATCAATATAATCAAATAAATAAGAATAGAATCATGAATCGAAATTGACAGTGTAACCTAAATCTCAAGGTGTTGATGAAACTCTGAACTTGTGGATTAATCTTATAAAATTAGCCTTCCATGAAACTAAAATAAAAATTGTTTATTTCTTGTAGCAATTTGAATCCTAATTTTTTCGTCTTTAGAAAAGAAACAAAACTGTCAATATATAGTACTTGATATTCGTCTTTAGGGTTTAAAAACAAGTGACCCGCTAATTAAAATTATTACAAAAGTCCAGATTATGAAATCTGCAATTTAAGCCCAGTAAAGTTCGGAATTGGTCTTTTCTTCCAACATAAAAGTTGTAGCTCGGATTTGTAGCTTTCCAACACATGCTCATACGTGCCGATTTGATATCCAGAGCTCAAGTTATGACCTATAGAGCGAGAAAGAGTCAAAATACAAATAATAAAATTAAAATGCAAATAATAAAATTATAATTCAAATTCGACCCAAAGTTTAGAACCAAGCTAAAAATATTAATCTAAGCTATAAAGAGCTTTTAAAATGCCAAACTAAAAAACTAGAAACATGTGCCCAAATGCTATGATCAAATTCCCCCACACTTAAATTTTTGCACTCCTAGCAAAACAATACATGCGATTCCAAATATTCTTATGAATGCAAAGTGGTGAGAAAAAAAAATTCTAGCTTAAGGCAATCATAAATAGTTTTGTTATCACAACCAAGGAAAACAAGAGGACAAGTTAACTAAAGAATGCATAATAAGTGGTAGAGTCCTCCCAGGATATAAAATTCTCTCAAAGTGTCTACACTCAAAGTGTTTGGGCTCCTGTTTACACTCAAACCTCATCATGAAAGCTAACACTACCATAGGCTTGACAAGTCTCTATAATCTATATTTGAAATACATGCAGATAATGATCAGAAGGTCTTTATTTAGGTTGTAACGTGGCCAAGGTAAGGGTGATATAATCCTAAGAAGACAAGGCTGAAAATCAAAGAGGACAAAAGAGTAATGATTAAGAGAGAAAAATAGAATTAAGAAGTAACTCAACAAAATATCATTGACTTTTATCTTCACACTCTCTTTGCTCACAACACAACCATTTTTCCGGATATTTTTTTTCCTTTTTCTTGTTTTTTTCTTTTTTTTATAACCCTCAAATTTAAACAAACAAGTTGAGCACCCATACACTTATGTAAGGAAAGACTCCTTTATCCCCCAAGATTGAGTCAATTCATTGTTTTTCACTTTTAGGCTTGTAATGAGATATATAACAAAGAATGGGGTAATTAGGCTCAAATAGGCTTAAACAAATGGATAATTGTAGGGTACGCGAGTAGCTTAATCAGAAACAAATATCTAGATCATTTCAATATGTGCATGCAGACAAGAGTCAAGTCATGTTTTGGCGTAACTAGCAATCATGAGTGAAATAACACACAAGAAAAAAAAAAGATAGAAAAATGTATTCCATTCATAATAAGGCTAAAAAATCTCACAAAGGTTAATGACCTATCACAAATGATACGCAATTTAGCATTTTAATCCAATTTATTTTACCAAGAATGCAAAAATACTATCCAATCATGTCAGTCCAAACAGACTCTCAATATTTACAATCATAAAATCTGATGAAAAAGTATGCAGTGCAATGTCCATTTTTATTTTTTTTATTTTTTTTATTTTTTGAAATATAACAAATAAAATCTTAAATAATACCCTCAAACTTAAATTACACATTGTCCTCAATGAAAGTAACAAGTATAAAATAAGAGTAAGGAAAGGGAGCTCCTTGTTTGAACTTTAGTGTAGGTGGGCTTTTTCAAGGAGAGTTCTTTTATGGTAGTATCTTCAAGCACATAGCTCTCATGGAAGAGCTTGAGGCGTTGTCCATTTTGAACATTTTGTCAGTGTGTTCACTTTTTTATTTCCACTACAACGTGAGGAGAAATGTTAGTAACAACAAAAGGGCCAATCCACTTCGATCGAAGTTTCCTAGTCATAATTTTCAAACGGGAGTTGAACAATAAAACATTTTGGCCAAGTTGTTGATATTAAAGCTTTCTCTCCAAACCTGCTTTCTTCATCTCAAGGTTACAACTCTTAACCGCCCAATAAACACGGTGCTTGTAAGACCCAAAATTTTAAAGTATACTTTATGTATTTTAGTGTATTTTGGTATTGAACTCGGAGGCTTTTTAGCCAAAGTTATTAATATTTTAGAGTTTATATGACCAAAAAGATATTTTGATGCCCATTAGAATTACTCGTCGATGAATAAATTAAATTAACTGCGAAGAAAATTATGGGTGAAATGGTAATTTAACAAATATCTAGTTATTTTGTGATATTTGTTAAAAGTAAATAGAAAGGAAAGAAGGAAAAAGAAAGAAGAGAAAAGCAAAGGAAAGAAACACAAAGGAAAGAAAGAAAACATTTTCCGTCTCCTTCCTCTCACTGCCTCGCGTGACTCCCTCCCTCCTTCCTCCATTTTTCGTTTTTCTTTGCTTCCTTTAAGTTCGAGAATTGAAACCCAAGGCTAGTGGGTGAGAAAGATCAAGTTCCCAACTCCTTCCTCCTTCTCGGATTCGAAAACAGAGTTAGGGATTTCAAAACCGTCAAACACAAACCTCCTCGTTTAATCTAGATCTAACCTTCGTTTCGCGAAGAGATAGAAGGGAAAGTTGCTCACTACCATGCTACGGTGCTAGGGAACCAACTTTGGAGGCGACGTTGCGAGCGGAGATTTTACCGAATTTACTCGCGGTATCGTAATCGAACGTTAAAGCTAACGTGAAGGTAAGGTGTAAGACCCATAATTTTAAAGTATACTTTATGTATTTCAGTGTATTTTGGATATTCGCTCGGAGGCTTTTTAGCCAAAGTTATTAATATTTTGGAGTTTATATGATCAAAAAGATATTTTAATGCCGATTAGAATTACTCGTCGATGAATAAATTAAATTAACTGCGGTGAATCTTTTACGAAGAATTTAATGCGTTATGGGTGAAATGGTAATTTAACAAATATCTAGATATTTTTTAATATTTGTTAAAAGTAATTAATATATATATATATATATATATATAGATATTTGTTTGGGGGGAAAAGAAAAGGAAATAGAAAGGAAAGAAGGAAAAAGAAAGAAAAGAAAAACAAAGAAAAGAAAGAGAAAGGAAATAAAACTTCTTCCTCTCCCTCCCTGCGCGCGCGAGAACCCTTCTTCTTCCTTCTTCCATTTTCGTTTTCTTTGCTTCCTTTTGTTCAAAAATTGAAACCCAAGGCTAGTGGGTGAGAAAGATCAAGTTCTCAACTCCTTCCTTCTTCCCGGATTCAAAAATGGAGTTATGGATTTCAAAACCGTCAAACACAAACCTCCCCGTTTCATCTAGATCTAAGCTTCGTTTCACGAAGAGATAAAAGGGAAAGTTGCTCACTACCACGCTACGGTGCTAGGGAACCAACTTTGGAGGCGAAGTTGCGAGTGGAGATTTTACCGGATTTACTCGTGGTACCGTAATCGAACGTTAAAGCTAACGTGAAGGTAAGGGCTCCTTCCAAACTTCTAGTTTGCATTTAGGGACTTATCTGTGGTTGTGTGGAAAGGAATTTGTTAGGGTTGAAGTGTTGATTTGGGGGAAAATGAATCTAAGGCTTTATGGGTAAAACCTTAGAGTTAGGTTTTGGTTATATTGATGAATGTTTCATCGAAAATGAATTTAAACTCATTTATGTATGACTTTGAGTAAATGAAACTTGTTGTGTTTGAGTGGTGGATTGTGTTGATT
>NC_021164.2:30895366-30896346 GCF_000331145.2 Cicer arietinum
TTAGGGATTTCAAAACCGTCAAACACAAACCTCCCCGTTTCATCTAGATCTAAGCTTCGTTTCGCGAAGAGATAGAAGGGAAAGTTGCTCACTACCACGCTACGGTGCTAGGGAACCAACTTTGGAAGCGGCGTTGAGAACGGAGATTTTATCGGATTTACTCGCGGTACCGTGTTCGCACGTTAAAGCTAACGTTAAGGTAAGGGCTCCTTCCAAACTTCTAGTTTGCATTTAGGGACTTATTTGTGGTTGTGTGGAAAAGAATTTTGTTAGGGTTGAAGTGTTGATTTGGGGGAAAATGAATCTAAGGCTTTATGGGTAAAACCTTAGAGTTAGGTTTTGGTTATATTGATGAATGTTTCATCGAAAATGAATTTAAACTCATTTATGTATGACTTTGAGTAAATGAAACTTGTTGTGTTTGAGTGGTGGATTGTGTTGATTTGTGTTCGTCGTATTTGACGTGTTCTTAATTAATACTGATGAAATTTGATATGTGTGTGGTTGGATTTTGCGGAGAAATGAATTGATGTGTTTTGGTGTGGATCGTGGATTGAATTTGATAATATGTTTGAGTTTGTTTTGTGTGGAATTTGAAAACCATTAGAGTTAAACGAGTATTAAGAATGAGGAATCTCTTAATGTCTTGTTTACTTAATGTCCGTTTTGGAAATCGTTTAAGTTAAAAGAGTATTAAGAATGGGGAATCTCTTAATATTTCTATTTACTTAATGTTTGTTTTGAAAATCGTTAAGTTAAATGAGTATTAAGAATGTTGAATCTCTTTATGTCTTGTTTACTTAATGTTCGTTTTGGAAATCGTTTAAGTTAAAACAGTATTAAGAATGGGGAATCTCTTAATATTTCTGTTTGCTTAATGTTTGTTGTGAAAATCGTTTAAGTTAAATGAGTATTAAAAATGGGGAATCTTTTAATATATGCATTTGCTTAACGATTGTTGTGGATGGTGTCAGTATATG
>NC_021164.2:30896493-30897044 GCF_000331145.2 Cicer arietinum
TTTATGGTTTTCTCTTTTTTGTAAATTGTGCAGACCCGTGATAGGTGGCACCTTGATAAACGGTACGGGCCCGTGATAGGCAGTGCATTTATGGTTTTCTCTTTTTTGTAAATTGTGCAGACCCGTGATAGGTGGCACCTTGGTAAATAGTACTTTGGCCTGTGATAGGCGGTACATTTACAATTTACGTTCTTTTTAGTAAACCGTGCAGACCCGTGATAGGTGGCACCTCGGTAAACGATACGGGCCCGTGATAGGCAGTACGTTTATGGTTTTCGCTTTTTTGTAAATTACTTTGGCCTGCGATAGGCGGTACAATTATGATTTACGGCCCTTCGAGGAGGGTTTTGGTTTGGAATTCTGAGTCCATGCATTTTGGCATATACGCATTGCATTAGGGTGCTTCGCATGCGAGTCGTGTTTGATTCAAGTTTATGATTGAGTGTTTTGAATTTGAGTTGTCGTGGTAATTGTGTTGAAATTGCTAAGTGATATGAATTGTTTATTGTGTGTAAGTGTGATGGGTTGTAAAACTATTTCGAAACCCAATT
>NC_021164.2:30897335-30900496 GCF_000331145.2 Cicer arietinum
GAAATCTTCAGGAAATCGATTGGCTTAGTAGAAATTCTTATTTTGAGTTAGATAACAGATTGCTCAATTGATTTATCAAAGACTTGGTCAGTTATGTATTACTTGATGGATTGAGAACTTTGTTTTGATTTCATTTTTATTTGGCAAATGTTATATGAACTTTTAGCATATGGAAAACCCTTTTAAGGTTCATGCTAAGTTGAAAGGTTATTTTGTGCATTTAAAAACATAAATGTTATGTGTTAATTGTTAATTTCGGTTGGTGACCCTTTATAACTATTGTGGAAATCTGGGCGTTGCCCTCAGATGAGAGCCAGGACAATCCTACCGGTTCGTACCCTGCGGATGGGAATGTAGATGGGAATGCTTGACTGGAGCTATGTTAGGAGGATCTCACGGGGCGCGTGGAGATTACTCAGGGTGTATAGCTATAGTTTTTTTGTAGAATGATCAGATTAGGTTGACATAGAGGGAACATATGTTTTTCTTTTGAATTGTATTTATTTTAAAATGGAAGATTGTACCTATACTAATATTGTCAGCTTGACATGTTATTTTCGATGGGTTACATGTACCAACTTTTGATGTGTAAATATTTTGGATTCATATTTTGAGAAACTTTTCCGCTGCTTGTAAATTATAATGACTTAATTATTTATCCAAAGGTATTACCTTATTTATTTCTCTGTTTTATTTTATTATCTGATCATGTGTCGGTTTAGGTGGGTTGAGTTGTCAGGTCCGCAATAATTGTTATGTGTTGATGTGGTCGGAAGCCAGTTTTGGAATTATTTGAAGTAGTATTAAGACTCTACTTGATGATGGTTTTATAGGAAAACCATGCCTCCAAGAAGGAATGACGTTCTAAGAGCCAATGCTAATAGGGACGATCAAATGGCGGAGGCTATGAATAACATGGATGCTTCTGTTGCTGCACAGACTGCTGCCAAGACTCAACGTGATCTTGAAAAGAGGGAAAAAGAGATCCGTGCTGCAGAGTCAAGAGGATTAGAAGACTTCCGTCGTTACAATCCTCTCAAGTTTAAGGGGGATGAGAATTCAGAGAAGGCGGGTCAATGGATCCAAGAAGTGGAGAAGATCTTCGAAATGATTAACTGTCGGGCGGGAGTGAAGGTCAACTATGCCACTTATATGCTGTTAGGGGATGTTGAGTACTGGTGGAGGAGTACAAGATTGTTGATGAGAGAAGCTCACGAGGAGGTGGATTGGGAATCATTCAAAAGGAAGTTTTTATACAAATACTTCCCGATGAGTACCAGGACTAAACTGGGTGATGATTTCCTGAAACTCCATCAAGGGAACATGACCGTGGGCGAATATGCTGCTAAGTTTGAATCGCTATCGAGACATTTCAGGTTTTTCCGTGAAGAGATTGATGAACCATTCATGTGTCATCGTTTCCAAGACGGACTAAAGTACGAGATTCAAGATTATGTTTGCCCTTGGGAATTCAACGTTTCTAAGTTCTTGTGGAAAAATGTAGGGAAGTTGAGGATATGAAGAATAAGAGGGCTAGCCAAGGAGGGAATTTTAGTGCAAGAGGGCCTAGTCGGGTGAATTACCAGAACCACAAGGGGAAACAAGTTGCTAAACCTTATGATCGACCACGAACTAACAACGGTGGGCAGAATCGCCCAGGGAACCAGAATTTCGGGAGACAACTGGGACGAGTGGTTCGATGTTTCCAATGTGGGGAAGAGGGACATTATGCTAACGCTTGTACCCCTAATACTCTCACCTGCTACAATTGTCAGAAGCCAGGACACATGGCAAAGGATTGCACGGCTCCGAAGGTAGAACCAATTGTGAATGTAACTAGGGGTACTCGTCATACTGCTAGAGGACGCATTTATTGTGTGAGTGCTGAAGAGGGGAATCCATCTGGTAATCTGATTCAACGTGACTGTGAGATTGCAGGTCACACTCTAACTGCACTTTTTGATTCGGGGGCAACCCATTCCTTCTTTGCTATGGATTGTGTGAATCGTTTGAAGTTATCTGTGTCTGCTTTACCTTTTGATTTGGTTGTCTCCACACCTGCTAAGACTTTGACAGTAAATTCTGCATGTTTACATTGTCAAATAACTATTCAGAATAGGGATTTCTTGGTTAATTTGATTTGTTTACCTCTACAATCACTCGAGGTCATTCTTGGTATGGATTGGATGTCTTGGATTGTGCTCGTAAATTGGTTCTTTTCTCCGAACCAGGAGTTGTTAAGTATTTAGCCGCTAACAAACTCCGAGTGTCGCTAAGTGAAGGGACTCATGAGTTTTTGTCACTGGCTAATGTGGAGGCAAAGATAAATATGAACATAGAAGATGTGATGCTTGTCAATGAGTACCGGGATGTATTCCCAATGGAAATTCCAGGATTGCCACCAGTAAGAGAAGTGGAATTTTTCATTGATTTGCACCCAGGAACGGGACCAATTTCGATTGCGCCGTACCGAATGTCACCATTGGAATTAAATGAGCTCAAAGGCCAAATTGAAGATTTGTTGAAGAAGAAATTTATTAGACCAAGTGTATCGCCATGGGGAGCTCCAGTTTTACTAGTTAAGAAGAAGGACGGAACCCCGCGGTTATTTGTGGATTATAGACAACTTAATAAGACAACTATTAAGAATCGTTATCCTTTGCCACACATCGATGATTTAATGGATGAATTGAGAGGGGCCGCGATATTTTCGAAGATTGACTTGAAGTCGGGTTACCATCAGATTCGAGTAAGGGAAGGAGATATTCAAAAAACTGCTTTCAGAACCCGTTATAGACATTATGAATATCTTGTTTTGCCATTTGGGGTTACCAATGCGCCAGCAATTTTCATGGACTACATGAACATAATCTTTAGTCCATTCCTTGGTAAATTTGTTGTGGTGTTCATTGATGATATATTAATTTATTCGAGAACTGAAGAAGAGCATGGAGAACATCTACGTCAAGTTCTTGAGATTTTACGCGAGAAGCAATTGTATGCCAATCTGTCAAAGTGTGAATTCTAGCTAGAAAAAGTGAATTTCTTAGGACACGTGATAACCAAGGAAGGAATCGTTGTAGATCCGGCTAAGATTGAGGCGGTTCTTGCTTGGAAACAGCCTCAGACTGTCACTGACATACGAAGTTTCGTAGGATTGG
>NC_021164.2:30900973-30902511 GCF_000331145.2 Cicer arietinum
GCCTCAGACTATCACTGACATACGAAGTTTTGTAGGACTGGCAGGGTACTACAAGAGGTTTATTGAAGGTTTTGCTAAGATTTTGGCACCACTAACACAACTTACCAGAAAAGATCAACCGTTCGCATGGACGGAGAAGTGTGAGGAAAATTTTCAGTTACTAAAGAGAAAATTGATGACCTCACCAGTGTTGGTATTACCGCAATCAGATGAACCATATGAAGTTTATTATGATGCATCTCACCAAGGTTTGGGATGTGTTCTGATGCAACACAAGAAAGTTGTAGCTTATGCCTCAAGGCAATTGAAGATTCATGAGAGAAACTATCCTACTCATGATTTGGAGCTTGCTGCTGTTGTTTTTGCATTGAAGATCTGGAGGCACTATTTATATGGGTGCACGTTCACAGTGTTCAGTGACCATAAAAGTTTGAAATATTTGTTTGATCAGAAGGAATTGAACATGCGCCAGAGACGATGGATGGAGACTCTCAAGGATTTTGATTTCACACTGCAGTACCACCCTGGGAATGCCACTGTAGTGGCTGATGCGTTGAGTAGAAGATGTGTCTCGGTGTCTTCAACAATTATGGCCAGACAACAAGAGTTGTGGGAAGCTTTTAGAGACCTACACTTGAACGTAGAGTTTGCACCGGGAATTTTGAAATTCGGAATGATTAAGATGACGTCTTAATAAAAGAGAAGAGGAACCTAATAGTGCAAGGGAAGACGACTGAGTTCAAGATTGGATCATATAATATTTTGCGATGTAACGGTAGGATTTGTGTACCAGGAATTATAGATATGAGGAAAACAATATTAGAAGAGGCTCATAAGAGCAAGTTGAGTATTCATCCTGGAGCAACAAAGATGTATCAGGATTTGAGACAACATTATTGGTGGCCAGGAATGAAGAAACATGTAGCGGAGTATGTATCAACTTGTCTAACTTGTCAGAAAGCGAAGGTGGAACATCAGCGACCTGCTGGGATGTTGCAACCTTTAGATATACCTGAATGGAAGTGGGACAGCATTTCCATGGATTTTATAACCGGATTACCAAAGACAAGGAGGAAGAATGATTCTATATGGGTGATAGTGGATCGACTTACTAAATCCGCACACTTTTTACCAGTAAAGACCACCTATAAGGTAGATCAGCTAACAGAGATCTACATTGCTGAAATTGTGAGATTACACGGAGTGCCATCGAGTATTGTATCAGACCGTGATCCGAAGTTCACATCACATTTTTGGGGAGCATTGCACGAAGCGTTGGGAACGAAACTACGATTGAGTTCAGCTTACCATCCACAAACGGACGGACAGACTGAAAGGACAAATCAGTCCCTGGAAGATCTATTGAGAGCATGTGTATTGGATGATAGAGGAAGTTGGGATGATGTACTTCCGTTGATTGAGTTCACCTACAACAATAGTTTCCACGCAAGTATCGGAATGACACCATATGAGGATTTATATGGGCGTAAGTGTCAAACGCCCATGTGTTGGTATAAGGACGGTGAAAGTATGATTGT
>NC_021164.2:30903792-30920611 GCF_000331145.2 Cicer arietinum
TTGGTAAATTGTGTTGACCCGTGATAGGTGACACCATGGTAACTGTACTGACCCGTGATAGGTGGTACATTTACGATTTCCGCTTTTTCTTTTAGTAAATCGTGTTGACCCGTGATAGGTGACACCATGGTAACTGTACTGACCCGTGATAGGTGGTACATTTACGATTTACATTTTTGGTGGATTGTGCTGACCCGTGATAGGTGGCACCTCGGTAAACAGTACTGGTCTGTGATAGGCGGTACGTTTACGATTCCCGCTTTTTCTTTTAGTAAATCGTGTTGACCCGTGATAGGTGACACCATGGTAACTGTACTGACCCGTGATAGGTGGTACATTTACGATTCCCGCTTTTTCTTTTAGTAAATCGTGTTGACCCGTGATAGGTGGCACCTCGGTAAACAGTACTGGTCTGTGATAGGCGGTACGTTTACGATTCTCGCTTTTTCTTTTAGTAAATCGTGTTGACCCGTGATAGGTGGCACCTCGGTAAACAGTACTGGTCTGTGATAGGCGGTACGTTTACGATTCTCGCTTTTTCTTTTAGTAAATCGTGTTGACCCGTGATAGGTGACACCTCGGTAAACTGTACTGACCCGTGATAGGTGGTACGTTTATGATTTACGCATTTTAGTAAATCGTGCTGACCCGTGATAGGTGGCACCTCGGTAATTGGTACTTTGGCTTGCGATAGGCGGTACAAGTATGATTTACGGCCCTTCGAGGAGGGTTTTGGTTTGGAATTCCGAGTCCATGCATTTTGGCATATACGCATTGCATTAGGGTGCTTGGCACACGAGTCGTGTTTGAATCAAGTTATGTTTAAGTGTTATGTATTGATGTTGTGTGTAAGTGTGATTGATTGCAAAACCATTTCGAAACTTATGTTGTCGTGGTGATTGTGTTATAATTGCCAAGTGTGGATGTTTTGGAATTGTGTGTAAGTGTGATTGATTGCAAAACTATTTCGAAACTCAAGATGTCGTGGTGATTGCGCTATAATTGCTAAGTGTGATTGTTTGGATTTGTGTGTAAGTGTTGATTGGTTTCGAAACCCTTTAAAAAGCTAAATTTTGCTGAATTTTGCTGTTTTCCTGTTGCTGTCTGATGTGTATTCGAATACAGAAAGCTGTATTCGAATACAGACATGCTCTTTTTGCCACTAACTTACTGTGTAGTCGAATACAGACTGTTGTATTCGAATTCAGACATGATGTTTTGCTACTGACTTACTGTGTAGTCGAATACAGACTGTTGTATTCGAACACAAACTTGTTGTTTTTGCTGCTGAATGCTGAAACAGCCTTGTATTCGAATACAGAGATCCTGTATTCGAATACAACAGTGTTGTTTTGTTAAAAACTTTATTTTTCAAACTTGTTTATGAATGTTTGGCATATGGAAACCCTTTTAAGGTGCATGCTAAGTTGAAAGATTATTTTGTGCATTTAAAAAACTTAACTGTTATGTGTTAACTGTTAATTTCGGATGGTGACTCTTTACAACTATTGTGGAAATCTGGGCTTTGCCCTCATATGAGAGCCAGGATAATCCTACCGGTTCGTACCCTGTGGATGGCAATGTAGAGGGGAATGCCTGACTGGAGCTATGTTAAGAGGATCTTACGGTGCGCGTGGAGATCAGGGCGTTTAGTTTTTTTTGGAGAATGATCAGATTAGGTTGACATAGAGGGAACAGACGTCTTTCTTTTGAATTGTATTTATTTTAAAATGGAAGAATGTACCTATACTAATATTGTGAGCTTGACATGTTATTTTCGATGGGTTACATGTACCAACTTTTGATGTGTAAATATTTTGGATTCATATTTTGAGAAACTTTTCCGCTGCTTGTAAATTATAATGACTTCATTATTTATCCAAAGGTATTACCTTATTTATTTCTCTATTTTATTTTAATTTCTTTTAAAAAAAAATACACCCTCGCTTTGAAAATCGGGGTGTTACAGGGCTCTATTTCCACTAGGAGGTGGTATGCCTTACCAAACACATGTCGATAAGGGGAAATCCTTGTTGGTGTTTTGTAGGCTATTCTAGGAGCCCAAAGAGCTTCTTTAAGTCGGTGGCTCCAGCCTTTCCTGTTTGGCTGCACCATCTTTTCTAAGATATGTTTGATTTCCCTATTTGAGACTTCAGCTTGCCCATACTTCCAAAGAAACTCTGTGCACAACCCCATACTTCTGAAGCAAAGTGCTCATGGTGCGGTTGCAAAAATAAGTGCCTTGATCACTTATGATGGCCCGGGGTATTCCAAACCTACAAAAATGTATTTGATCTGATAAAACCTTCAATAACTTTAGAATCATTAGTCCTAGTGGTATTGCTTCCACCCACTTCGAAACATAATCAACAGCTAGTAAAATATAGACATAACCTAAAGATACATGAAAATGGCCTATAAAGTCAATGTCCCACACATCAAATACTTCATAGAAAACATAGATTGTTGAGGCATCTCACTCCTACGAGTGATTACTGTTCCTGCTATTTGGCATTTTTCACAAGTTTTGTAAGTCTCAAACGCATCTTTAAACAAAGTGGGCCAACAAAAACCCAAGTCTAAAACTTTTCTTGCTGTCCATTGAGGACCAAAATGTCCTCCAATTTGAGAGGCATGACAAAAATGAATAATGGGTTGAGCCTCATGGTGGGAAACACATCGCCTAATCACCTGATAACTACATAATTTCCACATATATGGATCATCCCACACATAATATTTGGAATCACTTTTAAGTTTGTGTATTTGTATTATGGATACATCTACGGGAAATACTCCAACAACTAGATAATTAACTAAATCATTAAACCAAGGAGTTATCTCACGCAACTGTAGGATGGGGATGGGGTCCTCATGCATTTCTATTATGCTTAAATGATCTGCCATCAAATTTTCAGCTCCACTCTTATCTTTAATCTCTAAATCAAATTCTTGGAGTAACAACATCCACCAGATCAATCTCGGTTTTGCTTCTGGTTTCTTCAGCAAAAACTTCAAAGTTGCATGGTCAGTAAAAACTACCTTCGAACCTAGAAAATATGATCTAAACTTATCAAATGCAAAAACAATAGCTAAAAGTTCCTTTTCAGTGGTAGTATAATTAGCCTGTGCAGAATCCAAAGTCCTAGAAGCATAATAAATAACATGGGCAGCATTACCAACCCTTTATGCAAGGACTGCTCCCACTGCAAAGTTAGATGCATCACACATAATTTCAAAAGGGAGGGTCACATAAAGGGAGGGTCACAGAATCTCGCAGATGCAAGATGGGTATGACAAATTAGAAATCACATAAATTTTGGCAAGATCCACTTCAATCCCATTTTAAGAGATCACATGTCCCAAAACTATGCCTTGTTCAACCATAGAATGACATTTTTCATAATTCAACACAAGGTTGGTTTCAATACATCTATGCAAAAATCTATCTAAATTGTTCAAGCATGCATCAAATGAGGAACCATACGTAGTAAAATCATCCATGAAAACTTCAATACAATTTTCTATCAAGTAAGAGAAAATACTAATCATGCAGCGTTGGAAAGTTTTAGGAGCATTGCATAGGCCAAAGGGCATCCTCCTATAGGCAAATGTGCTAAAAGGACAAGTGAACGTGGTCTTTTCTTGGTCCTCTGGTGCAATATGGATCTAAAAAAAACCAGAAAAACCATCAAGAAAACAATAATGTGACTTACCAGCCAACCGTTCAAGCATCTGATCAATGAATGGTAAAGGAAAATGATCCTTTCTAGTTGCCTGGTTTAGTCTCCTGTAATCGATGCATACCCTCCAGCTATTCTGCACTCGTGTGGAGATAAGTTCATTATTTTCATTTTTAACCACTATGAGTCCAGTTTTATTAGAGACTACTTGAACCTGACTCACCCATTGACTATCAGAGATGGGGTATATAATGTTTGCTTGCAAGAGCTTAGTCACTTCTTTTTTTACAACATCCAGAATTCATGGGTTAAGTCGCCTTTGGGGCTGCCTGACTGATTTTACCCCGTCCTCCAGTAGTATCCTATGCATACACATGGATGGGTTAATACCAGGAATATCAGCCAAGGTCCATCTGATTGCCTTCCTGTGTTTTCTCAAAATTTGCAACAGCTTCTTTTCCTGTTCATCTTCAAGTTTGGCTGAAATAATAACAAGTAAGTTGCCACTTCCTTCAAAATATGCATATTTCAAAATTTCAGGAAGTGGTTTAAGCTCTATAGTCAGTGGTTGTTCATTGGAAGGTACAACACCAGTGGCCGAAGCTAAGTCTACAAAATCAATTATGTTAGTAGAAATATCAATATCAGCACAATGATCAACTTGCAAGGCAACTTCGATCTCAGCACACACAGAGCACAATTGAATATATGTACAAAATTCACAAGTATAAGTACCATCAAAACCAGACAATGAAGGAAAATCAGTAGCAAACATATCGGGGTAAGTGTCATCTACCAAATCACCAAGCATTTTAATTTGAAAAATAGAATGCTCTTCCATGGGGTGTTTCATAGCATCAAAGATGTTAAATTTTACAATGCTATCACCAAATTCCATGGATAGAGTTCCAGCATGCACATCAATTTTTTGTTCTAGCAGTTTTCAAGAATGGTCTGCCTAAGATGATAGGCGCCCTGTTGGACTTATTCTCTCCCTCCATGTCAAAAATGTAAAAATTTGCATGAAATATCAATTCATTAACTCGAACAAGTACATCCTCCACTAGTCCAACAGGCAAGCATTGCTCTTGTTGGCCAATTGAATGGTAACACTTGTACTCTATAAAGGTCAAAAAGCAAGAGATTTAAAAATGGATGTAGGCATAACATTAATGGAAGCTCCTAAATCTAACATCGCATTTTCAAATTGACTATTGCCTATGGTACATGGAATGGAAAAAGTTCATGGATCTTTGCATTTCTGAGACATGGGCTGAATGAGGGTTGAAACATTTTTCCCCATGTTTACTCTTTCATTACATTTTAACCTTCTCTTGTGTGTGCACAAATCTTTTAGAAATTTTGCATATCTTGGAATCTATTTAATTGCTTCAAGGAGGGGAATGTTCACTTCCATCTTCCTAAATGTATCCAGGATCTCGTTGTCCCTATCTGCCTCATCCATTTTCTTAGTCTTCACTTCCCTTTGAGGATAATGAAGTTGTATATTTTGCTCAACATCAACAGTTTCAGATATCAAAGTATCCTCAACAACCTTTTTATTTTTCACTGCAGTTTTAGGTACCTTTGGTATTTCAAAAGTTGTCCCTGACCTCAATATAATTGCACTGACATTGGGAGCATTTGGATTTACTACTGATTGTGAGGCAATTGGTTTGACCCCTGAGTCTGCAATTGATTAATTGAAGTGGCTAGCAGACCAATCTTTGTTTCCAAATTTTGAATGGTGGAATCTGTTTCGTTGTTGAAATTGGAGATTCTGGACAGCCATGTGCTTAACGAGGTCCTCTAATGAAGGTGCATTGTTTTCCTATTGTGGAATATTTTGTTGTTGCTGCCTAGGTTGCTGTTGTGCAGATGAATTCCCCTATCTCAGGTTGGGATAGTTTCTCCAACCAGGATTGTACCTATTAGATGACATATCAAAATTGGCTTGAGGGTTGTATATATTTGTTGCATATGCTTGAGGAGCGTCAGCAGTTGGATCTTTTTGTAATGTAGGACATGAATCTGTAGGATGCTCTAGAGAAGTGAAAATACCACAGACCACTGCTTGGGTTTTACCTGTTGCCATTGTTTTTACTAAAGATGTAAGCTCATCAAGTTTGCCTTCTAAATTCTTGTGGGAAGAATCTTGAATTTCATTCAAACCCCTTGTCAACACTGTTGAATTGCTTATAGTTATAAACTGCTGAGAATTAATGGACATTTTCTCAAATCAAAGCCCTTGTCGCTTCTGGTGTCTTATCGACAAGTGCTCCCCCACTAGCAACATCCAAAATGCTTATATCCATAGGTAGCAAGCCTTCATAAAAATATTGGATGAGCAATTGTTCAGAAATCTGGCGATGAGGACATCATGACACTAATTTCTTGAATCTCTCCCAATTCTTATGTAATGATTCCCTGTCAATATGCCTAATGCCACATATTTCTTTTCTGATTGAAGCAGCTCTTGAGGCATGGAAGAATATTTTTAGAAACAATATCTTGAGATCATTCCAACTTGTAACAGAACCTGGTTAAAGGTAGTATAACCAGTCCTTGGCAGCATCTTGGAGTGAAAATGGGAAGACTTTCAACTTAATGTGATCTTTTGTGACTCCTTGGCGCTTTATGGTATAACACACAACATGGAATTCCTTCAAGTGTTTGTGGGAAACGTCATTTGCAAGACCATTAAACTTTGGAAGCAAGTGTATTAAACCAGATTGAAGTTCAAATGGTACAATAACTTCAGGATATGTGATACATAATTCATTATAATTGACATTAGGTTCAGCAAGTTGTCTTAAGGTTCTATTATTCGCATCAGCCATATTTTGCAGCAAGTTGTCACTTTCACTATCTAACTCTCACTCCTCAACACTAGCAGCTCTATTAAGTCTTTGACGTAAATGAAATGTCCTATCTATTTCAGGTTCAAAGGAATGAAGATTCGCAGAACTAGCCATAATCATGCATCATCATAACAATGCAATGCAAAATAACAATTCTGAAAATTCCAACAATGTCCCTATTGCTAAAATTGAAGTGAAAAATCAAAAACCTTATCAAATAAAATTCAAAAAATATGAAATACCACAATTTGGGATTCAGACCATCGTAACCTGTATAAGTTCCTTATACGGAACTCCTATTCCTTGATTTTTTTCTAATTTTCGGGCGAAATGAAAGAGCAATCCGAGACAGCGCCAATTTGATCCATTGTCGCACACGGGTCAAATAAAGTTAATAAAATGTAAACAGAGTTAATAACTCGAATCGTTTCGCAAGGACTTCTAATATAATAATAATACTAATAACCGAATTGAAAGTTGAAATTAAAAAGGGTTTTTTAGATTTTTGATTTAACAGATGATCAAAACGATTAATCCACTTATTCGAGTTTCAGACCTATCACAGATTCTATCAATGAGTTTAATTTCTAATTTGTGATTCTATTCTTATTTGACTATAGAATTGATCAAACAAGCGTAATCAATCCTATGTGAATTTGGTTTCTTTGATTGAATTAAGCATCACAATCATCAAAATATTACAATTAACGATCAAGCGTCGCAAAATTATAATTCAATTAAATTAGAAACCGAAACTAAATTCTATCAAATAAGTTTAATCAATCCTATTGAAATTCAATTTAAGAAATCAAAATATCAATATAATCAAATAAACAAGAATAGAATCACGAATCGAAATTGACAGTGTAACCTAAATCTCAAGGTGTTGATGAAACTCTAAACTCGTGAATTAATCATATAAAATTAGCCTTTCATGAAATTAAAATAAAAAACTGTTTATTTCTTGTAGCAATTTGAATCCTAATTTTTTCTTCTTTAGAAAAGAAACAAAATTGCCAATATATAGTACTTGATATTGAGTTTTAGGGTTTAGGGTTTAAAAACAAGTGACCCGCTAATTAAAATTATTACAAAACTTCATATTACGAAATCTGCAATTTAGGCCCAACAAAGTTCAGAATTGGTCTTTTCTTGCAACACAAAAGTTGTATCTCGGAGTTTAAGCTTTCCAACGCCTGCTCATATGCGCCAATCCGATATCCAGAGCTCAAGTTATGATCTACAGACGAGAAAGGGTCAAAATACAAATAATAAAATTTAAATGCAAATAATAAAATTATAATTCAAATTCGACCAAAAGTTTATAAACAAGCTAAAAATATTAATCTAAGCTATAGAGAGCTTTTAAAATACCAAACTGAAAAGCTAGAAACATGTGCCCAAATGCTATGATCACAAGGGAATTGTACTTATTTGATAATATGGAATAAGTTTTTCTAAAATCATTGAGCTCTGAAAAAACATTGTGATTTTTGTTCAAATACTCATTAATATAATTATAAGTTCATTACGAGATAGATCAGATAATACCTCAATTTCCTCATCAACAAATTCATTGTCAGCGTTAGAGTCAGAGCAAACATCTACAATCAGGGACATATTTGCTTGCTCTTCAACTTCATTAGAGGATTCATCAGAGTCGTTCTCCATAACCATAAGACTTTTATAATTTCCATTAAAGTCTTTCCTTTTTTAGTTTCCTATCTTAAGCTTTGGAAACTCTAATTTTAAGTGTCTTGGATCTTTGCATTCATAATAGATGATTTTCTTCTTTTCTGATTTTTCTTTTCTTTCTCTTATATTTATTGATCGTCTAAAGTTTTTTATTGGAAATGATTTCTCCCTATTGCTCTACATGCGTTGAATTTTCTTTGAGATGAAGGATATAAAATCATCATTTGAGTCTTCACTCTAATTATCTGATTCACTTTCCTACGAGTTCTACTTAGCTTACAAAGCCTTCAAATTTGCTTTCTTTCCTTTGGTTTTGAGAGTCTAAGATTCTTACTTCTTCTTTGGTTCATATTAAACTAGTTCAATCTCACGTGATCTGAGTGAAATCATAAGCTCTTCCAGAGGCAGTTTGTTAAGGTATTTAGTCTCTTGAATTGCTATTACTTTCGGTTTTCACTTGCTAAATAGACTTATGAGTATCTTCTTGACATAATCAATTGTAATGCACCTCTTTTGGGGAACCTTTTGTAGAACGAGAAACACAAGAAAGCGGGTTTGAATTGTGTTTTACTTTAAAATAGTTTTTAACGAGATTAAAAAAAAGTGATGAAAACAGAGCAAATAAAACAATAAACACCAAAACCACACATGCCAATTAACTTGGTTCATCACCAACACAATAGCTACATCTAGTCCAATCAAACTAAACGATTTATTTCACTAATTCATCAACTGGTTCACTTTTCCACTAGATGTAGCAAGAGGGTGCATAAAAAGTTGTACTCCCGAAAAAGATCAATAGCAAGAGTGCATAGATGGTTGTATCGTTGTAATTGTAGTATTGTTGTTGTATTGATCAATTACGGTTGCACGTCTTTTTATAGAGAAACTTTAGGGTTTCTGGCTGTTGTTCTGATTATAAGAAATCAATATGTATCATGAAGTTTTGTATCAAGTCTTTAGAGATCGATTCATCATTAGAGCTTGTCCGAATTTATCCTTGTAATTGATTTTGCGTATCTTGATACAAAGTCAAAAAGAGTAGAGGATATCATTATCAGAGTATGTAGATATACCTTAAGAAAAATAATAGATTCAAGATGTTAAGCATATGATGAACATATTTGTCTTCTTTAAATTGTTGAATTTTTATTAGAACATTGACTTTCTACAGTAATGACCTTTTATTAGAGTGCTGACTTTTATTAGAATGTTGACTTCTTATTAGAGAGTTGAATTTCGATCAAAGTTAAATTATTAGATACATAACATGGTTATCAAAGGCATACTATCAAATTCTTGTCATACTTATTAGAGGCAGACAATCACTTTCTTGTCTTGATTATCAGAGGCAGAGTAATCAGATGTTTGATACATTTATTACATGCAGAACTAATCAGAGCATTACTTGCATTAAAAAAATCACCCGATGGGCGTTTCAGAGTTCTTTCATCAAGACTTAGAATATGAATTTTTAAAACTAAGTCTTGGTGTTCCTCTAACTTTGTCCAAACATCAAAGGATGCAACGTAAAGTTATTTTAAACATTATGTTATTTGGGAACTGAACACTTATAAAAACATTAGTGTTAACACCTTTAATCCAGGGACCAAGGTTTGAAATCTGAAGAACATATCCTCAATGTCTTCATCCTCTTCCATTTTCTAAAGTTAATACTACTTAACGAGTAGGTTTACCTTAGCCTCCTTCAATTATGTATTTCCTTCACAGTTGAGGACCATGTAGTCGAAAATGCTATGTGTTTTTTCTTTATTGATACACTTGTGAAAACTTTGAAGGTGATAGTATTCATCATTAATGTTCTAGCTTTATGTTGCATCTTGTATTGTTTCTTCTTATCAATGTTGAGAATTATTTTCTAGGTATTTCAACAATTGCATCATCTTTGGGAGCCTCATAGCTATCTTCAACTATGTATGCCCCAGAGGCCAGGTTCATGTGAGATGTAGAAACTTTTCAACTTGTCCTTCCAATATTGAAATATCTTCCTATCAAACAAAGGAGGTTTATTAACATTTACACCTATAGCTGTATCATCAGAGTTAGTCATAATAGAGATAAAAATAATATTTTTACTCAAACACGGTTAAATGTTTACCCTTGAGACTGGACTCTAATGCTAATTGAAGAGAGAAAAACACAAGATAGAGGAGGTTTAAATTGTGTTTTTAAGGTCGCAAATTTTTTATAAAAAAAATGTCATAAGGAAAAGCAAATAAAGAGATAAAGAGAGGAAACACAAGCCAACTTATCTTGGTTCACCACCAACAAGGTAGTTACGTCCGCTCCTTTCACCATGAAAGATTTAATCCACCAATCACCAAATGTATCACAAGTCCTTTGAACACCTACTAGTCAATCTAATTGTGTTTATGTTTTATCAACCTTCTAGTTTAGTACACTTAAAATGTTGAGGGCAACAACCACTTATGGGATATGTTACAAAGAGTATTTTAAGATGGTTTGCTGAATAACTCTCACAAGAGAATGTTTACAAGGAACTCTCTCAAAATTTATCTCGGGTTTTGTAGCAATAAGAAATAGGTTCTTGTATATATCGTTTTGTAGTAAAGATCACAATTCCTTTTATAAAGAAACTTCAAAGCTATTAGGGTTTCTAACTTTTGTTGTGATTGCATGAAATCATCATGTAAAATAATGGCTTGTGTCGAATTTTCGGAGATATTGAATCATCATTTAAGAACTTGTCAAATTCTTCTTCATAGTTGATTCAACGTATCTTGATAGAAGCGTCAAGAAAACTCAAGGATGAAATTTTCAAAGGATATCATGTATTTCTTTTGTAAAAGGATTAATCCAACTAATGACAATTAGAGGATGTTGACTTCTTCAAAGTTCTAAGCTCAATTGTTTGACTTGACTTTTTATCAGAGTTAATCTTTGTCACTTTTATTAGAGTGTTGACTTTGATACGAAGAACTAGTTTGCTAGAGGTATGAGGCACATATTTATTCAAGTGAGTTTGTAATATCATATCGTCAGTGGTCATTCATAGCATGTTTATCACAATTACACATAGGTATAACAGATTCTTCATAGCATTGCCTTGATTTCTTCGTTTATATTCTCTATTAATTAGAGTATGCACTGTAAAGTCTTTAAGGTTTATGACAAAGGGTCTGCACATTTAAAGAAATACATTATCACAATAGATTGTTCCAAAAAAATAAGTTTTGTTATCATCAAAATAATTAAGGATCATTGTCCTTAACACCAATTTAGTTTTAACAATAAAAGCAATTGGTGTTGTCACACCAATAAAATAACATAATGTTGAACAACAGAAGAAACTTAAGTTGTATCAGAAAGCGATAAGTTCTTTACAAAAGCTACACCACATTGATCATGTTCAAAATGTTATACAAAGTCTACCAAGGACGTGAAGGCCTAAATCTACAACTATTCGGGAAGCAAAAGATTTCAACATAATTGTTCTAGAAAAGCTCATTTTTTCACTTTGATCACATAAGATTGAGTTGGATGAAGATGAACCAAAGAGGAAGTTAAAATCCATTGCTTGGAATTATAAAGGCTACAAAATTGGTTTTCAGACTCTAGTGACCAGTGCAGACTCAAATGATGACAAGTTGAAACTCATCTCCACAAGAATTTAGTGTCTATGGAGCATAAGACACAAATAGTGTCCCAACAAGAACTTCATACACTCTATAGATTCTACAAACAAAAAGAAAAAATAAAACATTAAGTATATCATATGTTATGAATTAAAAGAACTTGAACATTTCAAATCATAATTTCCAAAGCTAGAGAATGAAAATTCTAAGAAGACAGTATTCATAGGAAATAAGAAAATTCTAATGGCAATATGCGATGACTCAAATGAATCGTCTGATGAAGATGAGGAAAAAGCTAACATAGCTCTAACTGAAAGTGTTCATTGTAACTCTGATAGTGAATCTCTAGTTGAATAAGAAACAGACGCATTTTATGATCTTACTCGTGATAAGTTAATTTCCATCATAAATAATTTCTTAGTAAAGCTCATAGTATGTCTATCAAACACAAAAATCTAAAGAAAAATAAACCGTACATTTAATTCTAACAGAGGTATACAAATCCCTTGAAAAAAATTTGAAACCATAAAAACATATTATCACGAAAGATGCTTTAAAATCACAAAAAGAAGTTGAATGTAACTCAGTTAAATATGAAAATGCTTTTCAACAATTTCTTGCGAACAACATAGAAAGAAGCAAACAAGTTTCTATGATCTATGTTGTTATGCATGTACAATTTAAAGCAAATTCATGATAAAAGAACTTGTCTTATGTTGAAAACATTGAGAGACAAGAAACCTTTCATGATTAACAAGTCAAAACCCAAACAAATTTAAGTATCTAAAGTTAAAATAATATATGTTTTAGATTATCTTAGCAACAAAGTTGAAACACCAGTCATGGTACCTAGGCAATGGATGCTCACGACACATGATGGAAGAAAGGCATAAGTTCAAAAGCCTAACCCTCAGAGAGGGGCTGCGGGGTACATAGGATTTGTAGGGAACCATAAAGGTAAAGTCATTGGTCATGGAACATTAGGTAATGGCCCTTTAAATTATATTAAAAGTGTTTTACTTGTTAAGGGACTAACGGATAACCTATTGAGCATAATTCCATTAAGTGACAACGGTGTAACAAAATATAGATCCATACTTTTCACAATGGGTCTGACATAGACAATTATGTCATGCTAACTTGAGAATGATCTCAAAGTGAAACAAACTCAATCTAGTCAAAGGATTACCCAATATAAATCAAAAGTTAGATGTTCTTTGTAAGACGTGCTAAAAAGGGGAACAACTTTGAACAAATATTTTTCAAAATATTTTGTATCCACCTAAGACCTCTTGAACTACATTGAGTTATTTGGTCGTTTAAGGTTAACTTTTGTTAGTGGGAAGAAGTATGGATTTTTTTTTATTGTTTTTTACTATTCTAAATGGGAAAGAGTTAAACTCCTAAGTTATAAGGACGAGTAACAAAAAGTTTTCTACCTTATGCAAATAAGTGCAAAATGATAAAGGTTGTTGTATAACAATAATTTATAGTGATCATGGTGAAGATTTTGAAAACAAACCTTTTGTAAAAAGAATGATATTTTATATGATTTCTCCTAATTTATAACTCCCCAACAAAATGGTGGTATAGAAAAGAAGAATAAATATGTTCAAGTAATGACTCAAACCATGATTCATGAAACAAATGTTGCAAAACACTTTTGGGCAGCAGTAGTGAATACTGCATGCTTTGTTCATAATAGAATCTATATTAGACATATTCTAAATAAAACTCTTCATGAATTGTGGAAAGGATGAAAACCAAACATTTCTTATTTTCATTAGTTTGGTTGTACTTATTTTAAATTAAATACTAAGAAAAATCTAGACAAATTTCATTTAAGATCTTCAAAATGTATCTTTTTAGGATACTTTTAATACTCTAAACCATACAAAGTATACTATAAGGAAAAATTTATTGTTGAAGAATCAATACATGTTATATTTGATGACAAAAGTTTGACCCTAAAAAGTCAAAACTATGTAAAGATTTTGCGGATATTTAGATATAAGAGGAAACAAAAGAACAATCATTTTGAAGTTATTAAACTATATGAATCTGGTATACTCGGCGTTGAAACAAATTATGATTATACCTTTGGTGTTCAAAGTCAACCATAATCTAAATAAGAATGGAAATACAAATCATCTCGCGCAATTTTTGGAAATGTGGGAGATCCTTCAAAAACTAAGATCACCATTTAAAAATTAATCCATTGAAGAACAATCAATTGTAGGACTTCTTTTTGTGATAAAACCTACTTAATTTGAGGAACAATAAATTATAGGTAATGGATGGATTGTGGCTATGCAAGAGAAGCTTAATCAGTTTAAAAGAAATGATGTGTGGAATCTTGTACCAACGCCTAATGGAACCAACTTGTTCGAACCAAATGGGTTTTCAGATACAAGCTAAATGAAAAGGTGAAAGGTAATGTGATCAACACATTTTGATACATTTTTTATAGCTCTTACTTTATAGTTTTCAATGTTTATTTTGTTTAATAGTTACTTTTTACCATGTTTACTATTTTATGCCATTATTAGGCTTTAGTCATTATCTTAAGTAATTTTTTATTTTTATTAGCTTTTTGACACTATGTCCTTCTGCAAGCAATGATATGGGTTATGTTTATCTAATTGAGGTGATCTAGGATGTGTTGGAAAGATGAGTAGAAAATAAAAAAGGCTTATTACTAAAGCTGGTGATTTGATTAGGGGATTTGGATCACTTTGTCATGTGATTGATTACTATTAGGCTATTAAACATCCTTACATTCCACTTTGATAAAAATTTCGGGTCGAACTCCTTAGGTTAATTTAGGTTATTATAAATAATTATTTGAGAACCTTGGGAGGAACATTTGGTCCAATTTTGCAACCCAAACACATGATCAATTTGTTGGATAGCGAATTGTTATAAGGATCTTTAGGTTTGAATCTTTAATGTTTAATTTCATTTTTATAATTTTGGTCTTTTCCTTTCAACCTTCTGTCACTTGCAAACTCTTTTCTTATATTGATGCTTAATTGTATGACAACTATTTTAGCATCGCTTTGTGATTATTTGGAACAAAACGAACACTTGATTTTGTATATTCTGAATGGAGATGGTTATGTTCTATTTCGCTTAGAAATAGGTTTGATTGAATTTGATAATTAAATATATTATGTTACTATGACGCTAATTCAATTAACATAAGCCAAGTCGAAACCCTAAGCCAATGAATTTATTATTTTTATCTGATTATTTAGCTATCTTATTAATATATTTTCAAGAAACCAAAATCCCTCAATTTGACTTCTCTACTTTTGTTCTTATTTTTGGTATTAATCTAATCAGATATCTTTGTCAAACGACCAAGGTTTAACTACCTTGTTTACTATTTATTGTGTTTTAACTTATTTTAATTGTTTACGACCGCATATCAATAAGAAAAAAGTTAGACTTGTAGCTCAAAGTTATAGTCAACAAGAATGTGTAAACTATATTAAAACTTTTGCACTTGTTTCAAGGTTAGAAGCTATCATAATACTACTTTCATTTGTTGTTATTAACAATATAACTCTTTAACGAATGAATTTAAAAAGTGCATTTAAAAATGGTTATTTAAATGAAGAAATGTATGTAACACAACCACCTAGCTATGAATATTATGGTTTATCAAAATATGTTTACAAACTTTACAAATCTTTGTATAGTCTTCAATTAGTTCTAAGAACTTGGTATGACAGACTACGCAATTCTATGTAGAAAATATTATTTCTGGTTCTACTGATGCAAATCTCTCACAAATTTTTTCTAAGTTAATGCATAAATAGTTTCAAATGACCATGACGAAAAAAATCAAATTGTTTCTCAAAATACAAACCCTAAAAAGCTCAAAGGGTGTTTACATTCACCAAACAAAGTTTACAGAAGAGTTACTCAAGAAATTTAAAAGGGGTAATTGTAACCCAGGCTCACTCTTATGCATCATATTTAAATGGTTTACATAGGTATGGTAAGTTCTTTACTTTATCTGATCACTTCAAGATCTGATTACTTTATCTAACCCCAAACCCTAGATAATCTCATTTAACTACTATTGAGAGAATCTATAGATATTTAAAAGGTACTACTAATCTTGGTTTGTTGAATAAGAAATCACTTGAATACAAGCTAGTACATTCATGGGTGATATATCTAGTCTTCGGTCAAGCGAAAGCCATGGGATAAATGATCTATCTACAACAGAAATATAGTATATTTCAGCAGCAAGTTGTAGTACACAACTACTTTGAATGTAATATCAACTCAAAGATTATCAGATGAATAAGAGTAACATATATCTTCTGTGATAATTGTAACACCCTGATTTTCAAAGCGAAGGTGTATTTTTTTTCCCAAAAGAAATTAAAATAAAACAGAGAAAAACAAATAGGAAATGCCTTTGAATAAATAATTGAGTCATTATAATTTACAAGCAGCGGAAAAGTTTCTCCAAATATAAATCCAAAACATTTACACAACAACAAATGGTACATGGAACCCATTCAAATAAGATGTCAAACTGACAATATTAGTATAAGTACAGTTTTTCAAATTAAAATACTCCAACCCAAAAAGAAGGACGTCTAGTCCCTATACATCAACCTAATATGATCCTCCTACCAAAAAACTATACACCCTGAGTGATCTCCACGCACCCCGTGAGATCCTCCTAACGTAAATGTCCCCCTTCCCCACATCGGAAACATCGAACCACTCGTCCCAGTTATCTCCCAAAATTCTGGTTCCCTGGGCGATTCTGCCCACCGTTGTTAGTTCGTGGTCAATCATAAGGTTTAGCAACTTGCTTCCCCTTGTTCTGATAATTCACCCGACTAGGTCCTCCCAAATTAAAATTCCCTCCTCGGCTAGCCCTCTTATTTTTCATATCCTCCACTTCTCTACATTTCTCTACAAGCGCTTGGAAACG
>NC_021164.2:30920735-30952558 GCF_000331145.2 Cicer arietinum
TTACATCAATTGAGCAATCGATTTGGTCAGTTCTGCTGAGTCCCTGTGTGGCCAAATCGATTGCCAAATCGATTTGGTCAGTTTTGCTGAGCTCCTGTCTTAAGGCCAATCGATTTCCAAATCGATTTCTTAAATGGTTTTGAAAAACATACCAAAAAATCGATTGGTAAATCGATTTTGCCAATATAGCAAAGTCCCTGCAACTCATCCAATCGATTGGGAAATCGATTTCCCTACTTATTCTTCCAAAAATACTTAAATTTAGTTGATCCCATTAATAGCCTTGCACTCCTCCACCAGTACTCAGCATCCCCCAATAGCATATAAGTGGCATAGCTGACCTTCACTCCCGCCTGACAGTTAATCATTTCGAAGATCTTCTCCACTTCTTGGATCCATTGATCCGCCTTCTCTGAATCCTCATCTCCCTTAAACTTAGGAGGATTGTAACGACGAAAGTCTTCTAACTCTCTTGACTCTGCAGCACGGATCTCTCTTCCCCTTTTTTCATGTTATTCATAGCCTCCGCCATTTGATCATTCCTATTAGCGTTGGCTCTCGGAGCGTCATTCCTTCTTGGCGGCATGGTTTTCCTATAAAACCATCATCAAGTAGAGTCTTAACACTACTTCAAATAATTCCAAACTAACTTCCGACCACAGCAACACATAATAATTATATTGGACTTGACAACCCAAGCCACCTAAACCAACGCATGATCAGATAACAACTCTCAACCTATAGGTTGACCTACAATCTATAACCAAGGTTCCACAGCACCCAAAGAAAACTAAATCAATGCTCTGATACCACAATGTAACACCCCGTTTTTCAAAGCGAGGGTATATATATATATATATTTTTTTTTTTTTGAAAGAGATTTAAATAAGGTAAAATACTTTTAAATAAATATTTAAGTCGTAACACAACGACAAACAAGTCAACAGAATTTACAAGCAGCGGAATCGTTTTTGAAATACGAATCCAAAGTATTTACATTCCAAAAGGTGGTACATAGACCCCATCAAAACAAAATGTCAAACAGATAAAATCAGTATAGGTACAGTTTTCTAAATTAAAATACTCCAACCCAAAAAAAAGGGTGTCTAGTCCCTATACATCAACCTAATCTGATCATCCTACCAAAAACTATACACCCTGAGTGATCTCCACGCGCCCCGTGAGATCCTCCTAACGTAGCTGCAGTCAAGCGTTCCCATCTCCATTCCCGTCCGTAGGGTACGAACCAGTAGGATCGTCCTGACTCTCATCTGAGGGCAAAACCCATATTTCCACAATAATTGTAAAGGGTCACCAATCGAAATTAACAGATAACACATAACATTTAAGTTTTAAATGCACAAAATAACCTTTCAACTAAGCATGCACCTTAAAAGGATTTTCCATATGCTAAAAGTTCATATAATGCTTGCCAATTAAAAATGAAATCAAAATGAAGTTCTCAAATCATCAAGTAATACATAACTGACCAAAGCATTGATAAATCAATTGAACAATCGATTATCTAACTCAAAATAAGGACTTCTGCTGAGTCAATCGATTGCCAAATCGATTTGGTCAGTTCTGCTGAGTTTCTGCATGACCAAAGTCCCTTTGTTGCCAAATCGATTTCCAAATCGATTTTGGCAGTTTTGCTGAGTTCTTGCCTCTCTGCCAATCGATTTCCAAATCGATTTCTTAAAAGATTTTGAAAGACATATTTATACAATCGATTGCCAAATCGATTAGGTTAAAATAGTGAACTTCCTGCAACTCATCCAATCGATTGGGAAATCGATTTCCCTGCTTATTCTTCCAAAAATACTTAAACTAATTCAATCACACTCACACATAACTCCAAAACTTAACACTTAGCAAAACCCACACAATCACCACGACGAATTGGTTTTCGAAATAGTTTTACAATTCATCGCACTCACACACGATAATCAATACATAACACTTAGCAATTCCAACACAATTACCACAACAATTCCAATTCAAACCACTCAATCATATACTTGATTCAAACACGACTCGTGTGCCAAGCACCCTAATGCAATGCGTATATGCCAAAATGCATGGACTCGGAATTCCAAACCAAAACCCTCCTCGAAGGGCCGTAAATCATAATTGTACCGCCTATCGCAGGCCAAAGTACCAATTACCAAGGTGCCACCTATCACGGGTCTGCACGATTTACTAAAAAGCGTAAACCATAAACGTACTGCCTATCACGGGCCCGTATCGTTTACCGAGGTGCCACCTATCACGGGTCAGCACGATTTACTAAAAAGCGTAAATCATAAACGTACCACCTATCACGGGTCAGTACAGTTTACCGAGGTGTCACCTATCACGGGTCAACACGATTTACTAAAAGAAAAAGCGGAAATCGTAAATGTACCACCTATCACGGGTCAGTACAGTTACCATGGTGTCACCTATCACGGGTCAACACGATTTACTAAAAGAAAAAGCGGGAATCGTAAACGTACCGCCTATCACAGACCAGTACTGTTTACCGAGGTGCCACCTATCACGGGTCAGCACAATCCACCAAAAATGTAAATCGTAAATGTACCACCTATCACGGGTCAGTACAGTTACCATGGTGTCACCTATCACGGGTCAACACGATTTACTAAAAGAAAAAGCGGAAATCGTAAATGTACCACCTATCACGGGTCAGTACAGTTACCATGGTGTCACCTATCACGGGTCAACACGATTTACTAAAAGAAAAAGCGGAAATCGTAAATGTACCACCTATCACGGGTCAGTACAGTTTACCGAGGTGTCACCTATCACGGGTCAACACGATTTACTAAAATATAAATCGCAAACGTACAACCTATCACGGGTCCGTACAGTTTACCAAGGTGTCACCTATCACGGGTCGACACAATTTACCAAATGAAATGCATGAGCATACACAGACTCCATTCACAACAATCGTTAAGCAAATGCAGATATTAAAAGATTCCCCATTTTTAATACCCATTTAACTTAAACGACCTTCAAACAACATTAATTAAATAAGTCATTAAGAGATTCCCCGTTCTTAATACCGATTTAACTTAATGATTTTCAAAACAAAACGTTAAGCAAACAGTCATATTAAGAGATTCCCCATTCTTAATACTCATTTACCGAAACGATTTTCAAAAACGATAGTTAAGTAACCGAGACATTAAGAGATTCCCCATTCTCAACGCCCAGTTAACTTAAACATTTTCCTCAAATACACATTAAGTAAACCGAGGTATTAAAAGATTCCCCATTTTTAATACCCATTTAACTTAAACGACTTTCAAACAACATTAATTAAATAAGTCATTAAGAGATTCCCCGTTCTTAATACCGATTTAACTTAATGATTTTCAAAACAAAACGTTAAGCAAACAGTCATATTAAGAGATTCCCCATTCTTAATACTCATTTACCGAAACGATTTTCAAAAACGATAGTTAAGTAACCGAGACATTAAGAGATTCCCCATTCTCAACGCCCAGTTAACTTAAACATTTTCCTCAAATACACATTAAGTAAACCGAGGTATTAAAAGATTCCCCATTTTTAATACCCATTTAACTTAAACGACTTTCAAACAACATTAATTAAATAAGTCATTAAGAGATTCCCCGTTCTTAATACCGATTTAACTTAATGATTTTCAAAACAAAACGTTAAGCAAACAGTCATATTAAGAGATTCCCCATTCTTAATACTCATTTACCGAAACGACTTTCAAACAACATTAATTAAATAAGTCATTAAGAGATTCCCCGTTCTCAATACCGATTTAACTTAATGATTTTCAAAACAAAACGTTAAGCAAACAGTCATATTAAGAGATTCCCCATTCTTAATACTCATTTACCGAAACGACTTTCAAACAACATTAATTAAATAAGTCATTAAGAGATTCCCCGTTCTTAATACCGATTTAACTTAATGATTTTCAAAACAAAACGTTAAGCAAACAGTCATATTAAGAGATTCCCCATTCTTAATACTCATTTACCGAAACGACTTTCAAACAACATTAATTAAATAAGTCATTAAGAGATTCCCCGTTCTCAATACCGATTTAACTTAATGATTTTCAAAACAAAACGTTAAGCAAACAGTCATATTAAGAGATTCCCCATTCTTAATACTCATTTACCGAAACGACTTTCAAACAACATTAATTAAATAAGTCATTAAGAGATTCCCCGTTCTCAATACCGATTTAACTTAATGATTTTCAAAACAAAACGTTAAGCAAACAGTCATATTAAGAGATTCCCCATTCTTAATACTCATTTACCGAAACGACTTTCAAACAACATTAATTAAATAAGTCATTAAGAGATTCCCCGTTCTTAATACCGATTTAACTTAATGATTTTCAAAACAAAACGTTAAGCAAACAGTCATATTAAGAGATTCCCCATTCTTAATACTCATTTACCGAAACGACTTTCAAACAACATTAATTAAATAAGTCATTAAGAGATTCCCCGTTCTTAATACCGATTTAACTTAATGATTTTCAAAACAAAACGTTAAGCAAACAGTCATATTAAGAGATTCCCCATTCTTAATACTCATTTACCGAAACGACTTTCAAACAACATTAATTAAATAAGTCATTAAGAGATTCCCCGTTCTCAATACCGATTTAACTTAATGATTTTCAAAACAAAACGTTAAGCAAACAGTCATATTAAGAGATTCCCCATTCTTAATACTCATTTACCGAAACGACTTTCAAACAACATTAATTAAATAAGTCATTAAGAGATTCCCCGTTCTCAATACCGATTTAACTTAATGATTTTCAAAACAAAACGTTAAGCAAACAGTCATATTAAGAGATTCCCCATTCTTAATACTCATTTACCGAAACGACTTTCAAACAACATTAATTAAATAAGTCATTAAGAGATTCCCCGTTCTCAATACCGATTTAACTTAATGATTTTCAAAACAAAACGTTAAGCAAACAGTCATATTAAGAGATTCCCCATTCTTAATACTCATTTACCGAAACGACTTTCAAACAACATTAATTAAATAAGTCATTAAGAGATTCCCCGTTCTTAATACCGATTTAACTCACGATTTACAAAAAGCATGAAAATGCATGAGCAGATACTGACTCCATCCACAACAATCTTTAAGCAAATGTAGATATTAAAAGATTCCCCATTTTTAATACTCATTTAACTTAAACGATTTTCACAACAAATATTAAGCAAACAGAAATATTAAGAGATTCCCCATTCTTAATACTCTTTTGACTTAAACGATTTTCAAAACAACCTTTAAGTAAACATAAATATTAAGAGATTCCCCATTCTTAATACTCTTTTAACTTAAACGATTTCAAAACGAATATTAAGTAAACAAGACATTAAAAGATTCCCCATTCTTAATACTCATTTAACTTAAACGATTTTCTCAAACACACATTAAGTAAACCGAGGTATTAAAAGATTCCCCATTTTTAATACTCGTTTAACTCTAATGGTTTTCAAATTCCACAACAAAGCCATCAAATTTCATCGGTATTAACTTAGAACACGTCAAATACGACGAACACAAATCAACATAACATAACACTCAAACACATCAAATTTCATTTACTCATAATCATACACAAATGAGTTAAATTCATTTTCCACGAAACTTCCATCAATATCGTCAAAACCTAACTCTAAGATTTTACCCACAGAACCTTAGATTCATTTTCCCTAAACCAATACATTTAACCCTAACAAATTCCTTTCCACATAACTACAGATAACTCCCTAAATGCAAACTAAAACTTTGGAAGGAGCCCTTACCTTAACGATAGCTTTAACGTGCGTTTCCGGTACCGCGAGCAAATCTGGTAAAAACTCCGCTCGCAACGTTGCTTTCCAGTTAGTCCTCTAGCACCGTAGTGTGGTGGTGAGCAACTTTCCCTTCTATCTCTTCGCCAAACGAAGCTTAGATCTAGATGAAACGGGGTGGTTTGTGTTTGACGGTTTTGAAATCTCTAACGTCGTTTTTCTTCGTTTCCGAATCAAACAAGAAGAATGAAGTTAGGTAATCTTCTCTTTCACACTCACCAAACCTTGGGTTTCTAATCTTGAAGAAAGGAAGCAAAGAAAACGAAAAATGGAGGAAGGAGGGATTTTGAGCGCGCGAGTAACAGTGGAGGAAGATGAAAAATCTGATTTTATTTCATTTCTCTTTCTTTCCTTTGTTTTTCCTTTCTTCCTTTCTCCTTCTCTCCTTTTTATACCCTTTTCTTTTCCTTTTCCTTCCTTCTAATTTCCTTTCTTTTTCCCTCCAAACAAACATATATAAATATATATATATATATATATTAATTAAACTTAACAAATATCTCAAAATATCTAGATATTTGTTAAATTACCATTTCACCCGTAACGCATTAAATTCTCCGTAAAGGATTCACCGCACTTAATTTAATTTATTTAACGACGAGTAATTCTAAACGGCATCAAAATATCTTTTTGATCATATAAACTCCAAAATAATATAAACTTTGGCTAAAAAGCCTCCGAGCCAAAATCCAAAATACACAAAAATACATGAAGTGTACTTTAAAATTATGGGCCTTATAATAATACTTATGATATTTGTGTAACAAAAAAAATCTAATTTTATATTCTAGCGCAAACATATTGAAATTAAATATAGTTTTAAAAGAGATTTTTTTAAAAAGGGTATTTTTGACATAAAATTTATTGCCTGCAGCCATGAAGAGGAAGATATTTTTACAAAACTGTTTGCTAAGATAGATTTCATTTTATAAAGAATAATTTAAATATTTACTTTATAAAAGAATGAGAGTGTAAATACTATTGCTTGGTTATGGTAAAATGAATTTTCTTTTGTCTGTCGTAAAAATAATTTTCATTTTTCATTTGGTGAATTGAAGTTTTTTATGCCTATGAGAAATTGAACTTCTATCTACCTCTAATAGATTGAGTTTCAATATGCTTCTGGTAACCAGACTATTTTTAAAATTCTGGCTGAATAAAATGAAAATTCTGCCTCTGGTCAATCAACACAATTGGTTGCCTCTGAAAGAAATTTGGTTTTTGTTTGTTAGTGCATTTTTGATCGTTGGTATTCAAGACACACAAAGTTTCTCTCACTTGTTGAGTTGCAATTAAAATGATTTGTTAATTTTTGAAGGGCGGAACATTCATTACAATTGTTACATTGTACTATTTTTTTTCAAATAATTTTTATTTTATTTTATTTTCTTTCAAAAATTCAGTAACTGAATCGTTTTGAAAAAAACACGCACTCACATACACTTAATAACTTGACAAACTCTCTCTCAACACTCTTGAACATTAAACCTCCATTCTCTCTCTTCAACCATCTCGGAAAAAAGGCCTTCTAGGGCTTCTTTTACCATCAACCTTGAACAACTTGAAACTTTGGGAGAGTTATAAGTATAGGCTTTTGGAATCTTGCTGATAACAGCTTCGACTTCATCAACAACATTTGTGAGATAGTGTGGTAGGATTACTTCCATTTGGAAGAACTCAAGATTTATGGTGTTTTGGTCAAGAACATAATGTGGCTCATTTCTAAGAGGAATAAGATGAATCTTCCTGATCGCATCTTCGAACACATGAAGTCATGTGCTATTAAGTCAAATATTGGCAAGATATAGAAAATTCCATACTCAAAGAGTCATCTCTACATTCCTTGACAGGAGATGAACTTCTAAGGGTTGATTTTTTAAATAAAATAGTGTCAATCTGTTTTATTTCAAAATCATTCTTTAATAAAAAAAAATTGTTTAGTCTATCGTACCAAGCTCTAGGAGCCTATTTCAAACCATACACAAATTTCATTTATTCGGAAACATAGTCTAAAAATTCATTATCTTCAAAGTCACGAGTTTGTTTTACATACACTTTTTAATTTAAGAACGCACTTTTCACATCCATTTGATATAAAATGATTGTATTAAATATTGCAAATGAAATTAAAATTCTGATTGCTTCTAATCGTACCGTTGGAATAAATACCTTCATATTGATTGATTATATTCTTGAGCTACAAGTCTAGCCTTGATTCTAACCACCTAACCTTTCTCATTAAGTTTGTTTCTTAAAAATTCACTTGGTTCCAATTGACTTCTTTTCTTTAGGGCTTAGGCACTAGATCTCATACATCATTTCTTTTGAGTTGATCCAGTTCTTCTTACATGGCCATTATCCATCCATCATCTGATAGAGCTTCATTTATTGTTGCAGGTTCAATTTCAAACAAAATTCCAAACATAGATGTTTCTTTAAATGTAGACTCAGTCGTTATACGATCATTTACATCTCCTATTATCAGAGAGTCTAGATGTGAAAATTTGCATTTTCGTCCAAGTTAGGGTTGAGAAGGTGCAAACACAGAAAGATGGTTGAATTGTGTTTTTCAAAGTTGACAAATTTTTGATAATTTATAAAATTAAAAAAAAAAATCAATATAATATATAAAACAAACCCCCAAAATAATATATTGACATGTGACACTCATTTTACCACATCATTCAATAGTATGATGTGGTACATCTAGAATTCATTCATTTTTTATTCCACATTCTACTAATTCTTTGTTTATATCTCTATAACTAAAAAAAAAACAACAATAAAAATGTAACTCTCATTACAAACTTGATTTGTTAATTACTTTTTTAATACATGGCATATAAATATATCACAATATTTATATTACATTTTATTAATTAAAATGTAGCAACCATAAATTACCACAAAATATATAAACACAATAATCACATGAAAAATCAATAATCAAACTTATGCACAAAAAATTTAATGAAGTTTAAATTAAAATAAATAAGAAATATTAAAACGCGGACAATTAAATTAGCAAACATTTGCAAAAAAGTCCAAAAAAAAATATTTTTTTAAAAATAAAAATGGTAAATTATACATTAAGTATTTTCAAAGTAATATAAATTTTTTGTTAATTTTTCTTTTTTTAGTGCTCGGGTACATATTTTATTCCTTTAATACAAAGAAAGTATTTGTCTATATAAATTGTTCATGAAAATAAAATACATTCATTTTAAAAAATTAAAATTATAGATTGGATGAAGCTTAAATTAGTGCATAGTTTCAATTAACGGCAAAAATAATTGAAAATCAAGTAGTGGTTCCTTATCATTCTCAACATTATTTCATTTTTTATCGTAAAAAATAATACTTTGAGTTTATTCATCATATACAGTCTCCAAAAATGATAATTAAATCAAAATATTTTTGAAAGAACGTGACATAACACCTCTAATTATAAATTAGTTATCGAAAGTTTAAGTGAAAATGAGACATGAAACATAAAATATAAGAAATAAGAGTTTGTTCAATTAGTCAAAAAAATAAAAATAAAGAAATGATAGTGCTCAAGATAAAAAAAAAAGTAAAGTAAAAATAAAAATAAAAATAATGATCATATAAAAACCAATGCTTACAAATATATCTCAAATCAATGACTGAAAAATATATATATTCTATTTTTTATCGAAAGAAAGTATTCTATAATGATTGATTGTTTAAAACTAAATAAAATGAATACAAACAACCACTCATTTTTTTTAAATAATATTTTTATTCTTTTGTTATAAACCACTATTCTTATAAACTAAGAAACTTACAAATATGAAATATTTTTTCCGATCAGATTGATAGATTTATACACCATAAATATTACCTTTAAACTTTTTAAAAAATTTATACTGAAAAAATATTTTACAAATTACAACCGCACAACATGCGGGTTATATTCTAGTTAGTTTGGTTTTGATGACTTACTTAGAGTAGAAGCAAACGGATTCAGAGGCAGCAAGCAATGAAAGCATAAATAATTTGACACATAGATTTATCCTGGTTCACCATTAACTTGGTTACATCCAGTCTCCATATTCAGAAAGCTTTCATCCACTAATTCAAACACCTTGAATTACAACGCACCCGACCCTCTAAACGAGTCTTCCTAAACAGCCTGACAACCCTGAACTTTTGAGAAACTAACCACCTTGACTCTACAAGCCAAGTCTTCTCTTAACAACCTTACAACCCCAGATTGAAGAAGCAACTAAACCACTATCGGGTTGGATACAAAGATTGGAACTTGAGTAGTTGCTTCTAAAAAGCTGATGATAATAATAACTCTCACACTCTAAGAAAAGAACACTAAGAAAATATTTCTAACTCGAACAAGTGTTTCTCTCTTTGAACTCTAAGACTACTTTTTTCTATTTTTTGATGATTTTCTTCTTCAGTCCTGAGTATCTATTTATAGTTAAAATTTGGGCTTTAATTTAGTCACTGTTAAATTCTGAATTGTATTTTGTTTAGATTGCGTTTGTAAATTCTTCAAATTGATTCTATTTATATTTTTTTATAGATAAATCTTGATCAAATCTTCTTCAAATATTCCTCAAATATTCTTCAAATCTTCTTCAATCTTCTACAAATCTTGACCATATCTTCTTTCACACTCTTTGAAGTCAAATATACTCTTCTCATAAAATACTCTTGTTATCATAAAAACTCTAAGCATAAAATGAGTTTGGTTCCAACAGGTTCTTGAAAACCTTGACTTGGAGATGGTTCATTATTGCTTGTTTGTGAATTGTCAAGTACATGTTTTGATTCATCATAAATTGGTTATGTTTATTCTTCAAACAATCCTAGTCCTGCTGATATCTACATCTAGCTTTGACTTTTTATGGTCAAGTTATTTGTCATCGAACTTGACATGAATTTACTCCTCAACAATAAGTGTCTCTTTACTATATACTTTGTAGGCTTTAAACTTTCAAAGAATTCTAAAGCGGGGGACTTTTGATATTGTAAATCAAAATTGCCAATATTCTTTTTGGTATTCAAAATATGCATGAAATGTTTGGCTTTATTCCTTTCCATAGTTCATAAGAAATCTTATTAAGAATAGGTCCAATTTTGATTCTATCATTAATAGAACATGCAGTGTTCGCTGCTTTTGCCTAGAAGAGCTAGCAACATTCATTTCATGAATCATGGTACTTGCCATTTCCTAAAGAGATCTATTGTTTTCTACAACACCATTTTGCTGAGGTGTTCTACGAGAAGAAAAATAATGTAAAATTCCATTCTATTCTTAGAATATTTCAAATTACTTATTTTCAAATTCACTCCAATGATCACTTAGAATGGTTGCAATACAAAGACCTTTTTCATTTTGCACTCGGTTCTAGAAAGTAGTGAAAACTTTATGTGACTCGTCCTTGTATTCAAGAAACTTTACCCATGTTCATCTAGAATAGTCATCAACAACAAGTCCTTATTTTACCACCAACAGAGGTTGTTCTTACAGGGCCAAATAAATTAAGATATAAAAGTCCAAGTGGTTTAGAAGTGGAAACAACATTTAGTGATGAAAATGATGATTTTGTCTATTTCCCTTTCGACAATGCCTCACAAAGAACATCTAATTCATATTTTAGATTTGGCAAACATATAACTAGATTAAGTCTTAGAACTTTGAGATTAGTCTCAAGATGGCATGTTTCAATCTTTTGTGCCAATAAGTTCTTTTTCATTCACAAACATGAGACACTTTATTTCTTGTTTTTGCAAATCAGATAAAATTATTTTGTAAATATTATTTTTCCTTTGACGGTAATGTAGAACATGAAACATAAGAAAATGGGGATTTGAATTGTATTATTTTTCAAATGTTTTTGTGTGGCTAAACTGAAGTAAAGAAAGAAGAGCAGTTAAATAAAGATATAGCAGAAAGACACAACTTATTTATCTTAGTTCACCACCAACACGGTAGCTACTTCTAGTCCTTTCATCATGAAGGTTTTAATCAACTAATTCACCATTGAATAAAACTTACATTTGAACACCTACTAGTCACATATTAAGGTGCAAACATGAGAAAGGGGTTGAATTGTGTTTGACTAAGTTGATAACTTTTTCATTATTTGATTAAACTAATTCAGACTTGATGATTTTCTTGGAGTAGAAGCAATAACATAACAAAGAAGTGCAGGAATAAACTAACCCAAGTAATTTATCTTGGTTCACTACTAACTTGCCTACATACAGTCCTTTCACTGATAAGGATTTAATCCACTAATTCAACAACTTGAATTACAAAAAACAATTGACACTTCAAGTTAGTCTAATCAAACAGTCTAACAATCTGAGAATTTTGAGGAATACACAAACCTTGACTCTACCAACCCAGCCTTCTCCACACAATCTGACAACCCCATATTATTGAAGACATACTAATACCACTATTGGAATTGAATACAAAGGTTTAAAACTTGAGAAGTTGCTTCTATCAAGTTGATAATAACAATGACAATCACACTCTAAACAAAACACTCAAAAAATATTTCTTATTCGAACAAGTGTTTTTCTCTTTGAACTCTAAGATGAATTTGGCATTTTTGAGCTTGAGTTCTTCTGCTCTTATTTGAGTATCTATTTATTGATAAAGTTAGGGCTTCAATTTAGTCCTTGTTTAATTATGAATTGTATCTTCATTCCTAGCTTGGTCAACAATGATGTTATTCCAAAATAATTCTAAACAAGATGTTTGTAGATAATATGTTCTTTAGCAAGTTCTTTATTTCTAAATCCAATATGAGTAGTTCTTCTAGATTGATTATATTCATATTTTGTTCAGATTGAGTTTTTAAATTCTTCACATTAATATTATTTGTATTTATGTTTAGTTGAATTTGTAAATTCTTCATATTGATATTGTTGGTTTTTTTAAATTGAGTTTGTAAATTATACAGATTGATACTATTCGAATTTTATTAAGATTGCTTTTGCAAATTATTTACATGAAACTTTCTTCCTATTGCTTGCATTGATTTAGGCGGGAACATAGTGTTGTACTAGTTCTTTAACTTTCACAAGTAGGAATATGACTAATTCCAATTCAGTATTTTGTCTTTTGTCAAAATCTGAATCATATCTTGCCAAATAATAAATGTATCTATTGATCAAATTTTCTTATAAATAATTCATATCTTATTGTAGATAAATCTTGATCAAATCTTGTAAATAATTCATATCTTATTGTTAATAAGATGTTGATCATATCTTCTTCAAATCTTGACCATATCTTCTTTTCAACTTGGTCAATTATTTTCTTCAATTATAAATCTATATCAAATCTTATTTTATATTTTCTTCAAAAACACAAATCTTCTTTGATAATCTATGTAGTCAAATATATTGTTCTTATAAAATACTTTTGTTAACATAAAAACACTAAGTATAAAACCAACTTGGTTCCAACAACATTGATTGTGTTTAATCTTCTCAACCTTCTAGCTTAGAACATTTAAGTTGTTAAGGAAGGCAGCCACTATTGGGCTAGCTTACAAAAGAATAGGTTTAGGTTTTTCTGAAAAAGCTCTCACAGAAAAGTGTTTAGAAATTCGTTCTTTCAAAAACTTTTCTCTACATTAAATTGAAAAAGAATAATTACAAGCAAGAGTGTAGATGTGCTTATAGCTTGTGCGTTTCTTGTTTTTCTAGTGAGGAATTCATGTCATTTTACAAAGATCGATTAGGATTTTTTGTCATTGTTTTGATTGCAAGAAATCAACATGATTCATGAAGTTTTGTATTGTATATTTTGAAATTGATTTCTGATAGAGACTTTCCATAATAGATCATTGTAATTGTTTCAGCATATCTTGGTAAATTGGTTAGGAAGTAGAGGTTACGATGATCATAGCATGTCATAAGACAAGTAGCAAACTAAGGTTGTTCGTCAGAGGATGCATAAATGTTTTGTCCTCTTTGAAGCATTGACTTTCATTAGAGCATGGAATTTCTTTCAAAGCATACAACAAAAATCAGAGTCAGATGATCACTTGCTTGTCAAACTTACCAAAGGCAAACGATCAATTCCTTTGTCAAGCTATATGAGACATGCACACTTAATCAAGATATTAGTGCATTAAATTGTTCTCAAAAATTTATTTTTTTATCATTAAAACAAGTAAGAGGGTCATAGTTCTTCAAACCAACTTGGTATTAACAAGTAAATAGTATGGATCTCTCTGTTTGACTTATTTCCTTACAGGACTTTTTGTAATAACCTACTTAATGAAAATCAAGATAAAATAAAGATTTTAAATATTAACATGATTAATTTAGAAATGGGAAGTATTAATTGGACTAGGAGAGGAAAAAGCTTGACACACTCCTTCATTCTAAAATTTCCATTCCTTACAACTGGAAGCAACCCCAAGGCCAACACTATTCATCGTCTTCCCAAATTCTTCAATACTCACTCTCTTTCAAAATCAACAAAAACACTAGTTCAATTAACCTCATCACAGTTTCTCAGAGTTCTTGCATGCATGGTTGCACTCCTCAAATCACAATAACTAGCCAAATCATGTCCGTGTGAAGAAAAAAAAAACAACAAGGGAAAGCTTAAATTGAAGAGGAGGACAAAATAAAGAGTCACCCCAAAGATTAAATCAAATTAAAGATAAACCTACTTAAATAAATTGTGAGTTCTTTACATTAAATTATTTTAGCATGAGATTTTGGGGTTAAGTTAGTTGAAGTTCTCGAATTACTAGTGAAAGTGTTTATGGTTAAAAAGGGTTAGAAAAGTTCTGAAAATGTGAAAGAATGGAACTTTTGAGCATGTAGGTGTTTATGAAATTTGCACCCAAATTGTATTTAAATATCATGAATGTTGTTTATTTTACTTATTTGATGATGGTGTGATGAATCATTTATGGCTTCGATGCATAAATTTTGTTACTAAGACTAAATGGGCATGCTTCGATTATTCCTTTCCTTACTTATAGTATTTTTCCTCTGAATGAAATCCTCGCATTTAAGGTGTTTTGTCTCTGATTCATACTCCTTGAATCTAAGTATTTTGCCTCTGGTGGTTATTTCTTAATTCTGAGTATTTTTGCCTTTGATTTTCATCTTATGATTCTGGGCATTTTGTCTCTGATTCCCATTTTTGATTTTGAATATTTGTCTCTAGTAAAATGCTTTCGTTTACCTCAAGTGAATGGTTTCTGTTTTGCCTTTAGTAACAGCTCTTCTACTTTGCCTTTGTTTTCTTCTTCTACTTTGCTTCTGATTTTCTCTTCAGCTTTGGATCATTTGCTTCTGATTTTTTCCTCTACTTCCTATCAGTATGCGTTTGATGTTATTTCTACTCTGACCAAGTCTTCCTCTGGTCTAAACTTTCTAATCCAAATGTAGAAGTTGAAGTACATAAATCATTTAATTGCAGTATGAAGTTATGATTTGGTATTTGAATTGATAGATGATTTAAAAGGTTGTTTTTGTCATGTATTATGGGTATTATGTTGTAACTTGAATGAATTAAACATACATTAGATATATGTTGTTTCAAGTACACTACATCCATTCAATCATGATATTTATGACTCAAATTTACGGTGGACGTTATTCCATGCATGAAATAATAGGTAAATGAGAACAATCAGGATGTTGATTGGGGTCGTTGCTAGACCACCTTTATCATCATGTCTCAATTATCTTGGTGACTCACATTAAGATAATTGGGAAGATTTTCCTGATTCTAAAGAAAAGTGATCAATCATGAGTTTTCATAGGTTTTTTGATTTAAGGAAAAGTTGTCACTTGACACTTTCATAAAAGGATTGTTTTTTCAGCACCAATTGCATATCATTAAGAGTTTAATTGTGTTTCGAAAGGAAGTTTTTTAAAACTATCCCTCCCTTTATTTTTAGAACTCACTGGGATTATATCTCACCCTTTATTTGTTTTAAATTTTAGCAGCTGGAAGTGATTAAGGCACAGTTTGAGCACTAGAGGACTCACATAGATTTATTAGACTTAGTATTTCGATGTATTGAAATTAAATGATGTAATGAAAAACTATGTTGAGACTTAAATTAGCGCAAGTTGTATTTTTAGTTCATGAATCTATTTAAATAATTTGTAAACTATATTTTAACAGTAGTTTTCATTTGTGGTTATGATTCTGATTATGCTATATATATGCCTCTACATTATTAAGGTGTATGGATTCAATTTCCAAGTTCTAGATAATTGGTGTTTGGTCTTTGATAGCGTTTCAGCAAGTGTACTGAATCGTTGCAAGTAATAATAAAACGGTAGTACCGAGTGTTGAACTCAAGGATTGCGTTTTACTATTGAATTATATTTGATTACTAGAATTGAACAAAAAGGGTCCCAAGTTGATTGAAATAATGTTTGAAATTAACAACAATAATAAAATTGATCTTTTATAATGAGAAAAATGTCAGGGATGAGTTTCAATTCGAATCCAACCTTGGTGTCTAATTTGATCCTAGTTACTGAATTCCTTTATTGAATTATTACCGAATTCTCTTTATTATTCTTGCCCTAATGTCTTAGGGACAGAACCTTTAATTCCAAAGTAACCCCTAATTCCTCAGTGGATTTAAGATTAGAATTAAGCATTACCGTATAGAAATTTTCTTGTAAATTATTGTTTTGCAACTAATTTAATTGGTTTCATGACCTGCATCTATCCCTGGACTACAAATTCATGAATTTCTCATCTCACGCATTCGTAAAGTCCACTTCCGTTTCAAAATACAAATCGTAGAACATTTTAATGTTGATCAAGCAATAAAAAGCATTAAGCACAGAGATGAGAAAAACAATTCAATAAACTTATTCGTATAACTAGAAATCAAATCAGAAAAATAAGGGTTTCATTTGGTTACACTCATCCCTAACAAATAGGGTTTAGTTACTCATGACAGAGATACAAAAGATAAGGATTAAAGAAGAACTACAAGAATGATTCATGGATGATTCTTGATAAAACTGCTTCAATGGCGTTAGAAACGGCCATCTTTGAGTTTCTATCCTAGGGCACAAGTCTCCCAAGTTCACAAGAGTCAAAAAGATTCATAAACAGTAAAAATTTGCGTTTTTATGATTGCTGATGCGCGTCACGCGCTCCAGGCGCGCGTTGACAGAACTGAAACACGAGAAATGCGCTCCAGGCGCGCTCCAAGCGCGCGTTGACAGAACTGAAACACGAGAAATGCGTTCCAGGCGCGCAGGGCGCGCTCCAAGCGCACAACATCTGTTGTCTGATGTATTGTGCATTTTTCTCATCTTTTGCGTCTGAATTTGGTCCCGATGTCTTCATGAAAGTTGTAGATATGGATCTTAGCTTTCATTAGCACTTGGGGTGACACTAATTGGACATCGAGAACTCCAGATATGGCTGAAATACTCCACATATATATCATGTTGATTTTTCACCAAAATTCAGCATTGCACTAAAACAAAACGATTTGTAAAATTACAACAAATTCCTACTTAATCAACGAAATAAAAACAAAAAACATTTTATTAACTCAAAGAACAAAAATCAACAAAATGTATCAAATAAATCCTTAATTTAACTGATGATTGAGGATAAATAAGACTAAAACAGTGGGAAAATATGCATATGATCAAGAGTCATCACAACCTCAAACTTAATCTATTGCTTGTCCCCAAGCAACAATTAATTTCATATTTGGTCCTATTAAATGCGCACTTAAATTCAATTTCTCAAATTACATCAAACTCAAATTTCAAAGTTCTTGCTACTGCAAAACATTCATCATGCTCTATGGTTGTTTTCAAAAATACAGACAACAAGATTTGTACACCTTGACATTCATTCATCAAATTCAACTCTCTCTTCACACAATCTCACCAAAATTTCTCTCAAGTGTTTAGAAAGGTTTATGAATTTATCACTCAAATCCTAGAACATGCATCACGCTACCATAGGCTTGAAAAAAGTCTAGTTAGCAATCACAATGCAGTAAACACATACATTTTTGGAGGACTTTCGGGTTGTATTGGGGCTTAGGTAAGGGTAGGACATTTTAGGATAGTAGGCTTTACCACTTGGAGTTAGGCATACATTTCCAGATTATTCTACCATTTTTTTTTCTTCACCTTTTCATTATGGAGATTCTCAGACATTGACAGAAGAACCAAGAAGATATATTTTGTTTTTGTTTTTGTTTTTCTTCTTCTTTCATTTTATTTTTCTTCTTTTTTTTTTCTTTTTCTGAGAATCACCATCCCAAACTTAGAAAGTTGCTATCCCATGAGCAACCCCAAACTTAGAATTTTATCAAGACAAGAATTTTTTTCTACCTAACTCTAAGTAAGGTGATTTAATAAAAGTCAGGTGTTTGGCTTGTAATGTGGCTAGTAACCGAAATAAAAAGGCAAGGCTCAAAGGGGCTACCAAAGGGTAAAATTTTCATCGGGTAGTTAGAAAGGCTCAAACGACCAATAAAATTGCTTCAATGTATGCATAAATTACATGTGATGCAAGTCAGAATTAGTGCAAGTTCTAGAGGGATAACACATGTCTGAATAATCACACAACAAAGAATTTAAGTGTTTAGGCTCAAAAGCTCACATCTAGGATAATAAGAGAGAGTATGAACAATCAAAATAAAGCCAACATGCTTCTGAAAAGTTAAAATTGTATTTTTGAAAAATTGATGGCATATTAGCCTTCTACAACCATTTAGTAATCAAGAATGCATGCATTAGGAAGACTTGTCGACTTGAGCAATAACATAATCTAAGAAATGAAATTTAACTTGCGAAATCACAAACAGAAATTTTAAGATTAAGTGCAAATTAGTACAACTGTTTCATCATAGTACACATTTAGTGAAAGGAAAAAAAAGAACATAAAGATAAGAAAGTCAACATACAATGACATTAAACAAAGAAAACGAGAAAATGGAAAGCAACAGGACAAACAACAGAAAGAAAAAAAAAAAGGAAAGAATACTTCTCTCAGTTTAGTAGTTCAAGGATTCTCGTTTAGATCATCTACTCCTGTTCCGTTATGGTCGCCAGTATACTGGTGAGGTGCAAATAGATCAGCATAAAACATGCCTCTTGGTGTCTGTTGAATGAAGGATGTACTTGCAACCTTAGTTCGTTTTGCTGGAAAAAGCGCTTGGGCGCGCGTTCTGTCATTTGGAGCTGTACAATCGCTTCTCAACGCATCTTTTTGATTCCTTGCTCATACCAAACATCAAAACTAAGAAAACTAGAAATTAGAGACTAAAATTGGAACTGAATGGAGTAAAATAAATCTGAAATGCAATAAATAAAAACGTGCAAATGATATAAAATCGGGTTGCCTCCCAATAAGCGCTCGTTTAGTGTCTTGAGCTTGACATTCCACTACTGTCAAGGTGGCATATATGACAGGAAGAACACATCATCCTTCTTCTTCTTTTTGTTTGGTAGAAATTCCATGAACTTGAGAAATACAAGATGTTGCTTCCATGTTCTTCTCAAGTGTACATTGATGAACAAGGCATAGATTGAATCTCGAACTTTATCAATCTCTTCTTTTTTCTTTTCCTCGTTCGTCTTTTCCTCTTGCTTATCTTCTTCTACCACAACAATGAAATTATCTTCAATCTTCAACTTCTCCTCCATCATCTCAAACTCCACCACTTGCTTAAATAACCTCTCACATTGACTTTCAAATCTTTCAATTGAAACCATGTTATTCTTCATGAATTCAACCAAAACGTCCGTAATGTGAAAGTCTTTGTCATTTGATTCTTTGGGTAGAATTTTAGGAGGTATAATTTGTTCCCAATAGATCTTTTTAATATAACGCTCGTCGTTTTCTGTAACTTTGAGAAAAAAATCTTCATATTCTACTAGTTCGGCAAGGTCATCAGCACAATTTCCATTCTTATGTGCTTCTCCGCAAAAGTCACACCTAAGAGGCTGCATCGGAGGGATCTGATGGTGATATTTTAAAAATGTATAGCTCAAGATTTGCCCCTCAATCATGCAACATATACCCGAAATAAGACAAGTATCACACTCTTCATATAATTGTAGTAGAATATCATCATTATAATCTTCCATGCTCTACAGCGAATAGTTATCTCAAACAAAGAAGAGAAAAACCACTAGACATGACATTAGCAAGTTTAACAAATAAAAAATAAAATAAAATAAAATATAAAATTTTATTGCAAAGCAAAAAATTTCAATTAAGCAAATAAATTAAATTCAATAGTGATATGGCAATCCCAGGCAACGACGCCAAAAACTTGATAGCGTTTCAGCAAGTGTACTGAATCGTTGCAAGTAATAATAAAACGGTAGTACCGAGTGTCGAACTCAAGGATTGCGTTTTACTATTGAATTATATTTGATTACTAGAATTGAACAAAAAGGTTCCACTGTTGATTGAAATAATGTTTGAAATTAACAACAATAATAAAATTGATCTTTTATAATGAGAAAAATGTCAGGGATGAGTTTCACTTCGAATCCAACCTTGGTGTCTAATTTGATCCTAGTTACTGAATTCCTTTATTGAATTATTACCGAATTCTCTTTATTATTCTTGCCCTAATGTCTTAGTGACAGAACCTTTAATTCCAAAGTAACCCCTAATTCCTTAGTGGATTTAAGATTAGAATTAAGCATTACCGTATAGAAATTCTCTTGTAAATTATTGCTTTGCAACTAATTTAATTGGTTTCATGACCTGCATCTATCCCTAGACTACAAATTCATGAATTTCTCATCTCAAGCATTCGTAAAGTCCACTTCCGTTTCAAAATACAAATCGTAGAACATTTTAATGTTGATCAAGCAATAAAAAGCATTAAGCACAGAGATGAGAAAAACAATTCAATAAACTCATTCATATAACTAGAAATCAAATCAGAAAAATAAGGGTTTCATCTGGTTACACTCATCCCTAACAAATAGGGTTTAGTTACTCATGACAGAGATACAAAAGATAAGGATTAAAGAAGAATTACAAGAATGATTCATGGATGATTCTTGATAAAACTGCTTCAATGGCGTTAGAAACGGCCGTCTTTGAGCTTCTATCCTAGGGCAGAAGTCTCCCAAGTTCCCAAGAGTCAAAAAGATGCATAAACAGTAAAAATTTGCGTTTTTATGATTGTTGATGCGCGTCACGCGTCCCAGGCGCGCGTTGACAGAACTGAAATACGAGAAATGCGCTCCATGCGCGCAGGGCCCGCTCCAGGTGCGCGTTGACAGAACTGAAACACGAGAAATGCGCTCCAGGCGCGCAGGGCGCGCTCTAGGCGCACAACATCTTCTATCTGATGTATTTTTCATGTTTCTCATCTTTGGCTTCTGAATTTGGTTCCGGTGTCTTCATGAAAGTTGTAGATATGGATCTTAGCTTTCATTAGCACTTGAAGTGACACTAATTGGACATCTAGAACTCCAGATATAGCTGCAATACTCCACATATATCATGTTGATTTTTCACCAAAATTCAGCACTGCACTAAAACAAAACGCAATATAAAATTACGACAAATTCCTACTTAATCAACGAAATAAAAACGAAAAACATTTTATTAACTCAAAGAACTAAAATCAACAAAATGTATCAAATAAATCCTTAATTTAACTGATGATTGAGGATAAATAAGACTAAAACAGTGGGAAAATATGCATATGATGAAGAGTCATCAGTCTTACACTTTTGATTGAAGAAAACATCATAACCATTGTCAATTAATTGAGTTATGCTCAATAGTTTATGCATTAGTCCTTTTATAAGGAAAAACATTTTTAATAGAGGGAAGAGAACCACTAGCTATTGTTCCATGCCATAATCTTACCCTTTTGATTTCCTCCAAATTCTACAAATACTCCTTCCTTGAGGGTCAGGTATTGGAGCATAGACAATCCACTCGTCATGCGTCACGAGCATCCATTGTCCAGGTAACATGAATGGTATTTCAACTTTTCTACTATGGATAACTGTAAGATAAATTATTTTATTCTTAAGTACCTAATTTGGTTGGCTCCTGAAAAGGTGTCTCGTCTTTCCATGTTTTCTGCATAGCACAAGTTCTCTTATTGTGACCTTTCCTTAAGCTATATAAGCAAGTAGTATCAGGTAAATTAAATTTAAGAGTTTTTGGTGGTTCTTCAAAACCAATATCTCATTTATTATTTCTACTAACACCATAGATCATAGAGGCTTGTTTGCTTCTATCTATGCCATTTGCAATAATTTCTTCAAAGGTTTTTTCATAAAAACATAATTACAAATACTTTCCTTTGAGGTGTTTGAAAATTTTTTTTTCAGAGTTAGATTTTCTCTTTTTAGGTTGTCAAAATATTTTTCAAGATAATTGTATTTATTTGTTAAGTAACATAACCTTTTCTAAGATTTATCAATTTTGAATGAACATTGCAATTCTTATATAGAAACTCATTTAACATAACTATAAGTTCATTTTGAGATAGATCGCATAGTACCTCAATTTCTTCATCAACTAACTCATTTTAAGAATCAGAGTGATCATTTACCATCAGAGTCATGTTCGCATGCTCTTCATCTTCATCAGAGTCATCCCAAGTAGCCATTAGACTTTTCTTCTTTGCATTGAAGTCTTTTCTTTGGGAATTTCATTTCTTAAATTTAGGACACTCAGACTTGAAATGTCCTAGTTTTTTGCAGTCACAACAGATAATTCTTTTCTTTTATAATTTTTCACCTCTTTCTCTACTATTTTGGGATCATCTTAAATCTCTTTTGGGAAATGATTCCTTCCTGTTATTCCACATACGTTAGATTTTGTATGAGATAAAAATAACTCATCATTATTTGAGTCTTCACCCTGGTTCAATCTCATTGATATGAGTGAACACGTCAGTTTTGCTATAGGTATTTTGTTTAGGTCTTTAACCACTTGAATTGATGTTACATTTGGTCTCCACTTCCCAGGAAGACTTCAAGCGATCTTCTTAACATGATCAGATGTAGTGTAACTCTTTTGGAGAACTTTCAATCCAAAAATCAGACTTGAAATCTCGAAACCATGTTCTCAATGTCTTCATCTTCTTCAATTTTGAAAAGCTCATACTTCTTGACAAGTAAATTTGCCTTTGCTTCCTGTACCTGTTTATTTTCTTCATAGTTGAGGACAAAAACGTCGAAGATACTCTTTGTTGTTTCTTTGTAACTTCATTTTTAAAACTCTTTAAAAATGATAACATTCATCATAAAAGTTATATCTTTTTTATGCATCTTGTATTGTTTCTTTTGATTAGCGTTAAATACTTTCTAGATATTTCAACACCAACATCATCTTATAAGGCCTCATAGAAATCTTCAACTATATGCCAAAGTTCAGGATCGTGTGAGATATAGAAACTTCTAAGCATTTCCTTCCATTATTCAAATCTTTCTCAATCAAATATAGGTGGCTTGTTAATGATTCCACCAATAAATTCATCATGAGAGTTTGTCATAATAAAATGAATCTTTACTCAAACACCGTTAAGTGCTAAACTTTGAGACCAAGCTCTGATGTCAATTGTAGCAGGAAAATCACAAGAAATGGGGATTTGAATTGTGTTTTATCCAACAAAAAAGGTTTTTAGTAAGATTAAAACAAAGCAATAAAATAGAGCAGATGAAATGATAGATACGTCAAGTCCCTTAAAATTGAAGGATTTAATCCAATATTCACAAACTAAACAACATGTCCACTGAACACCTACTAGTTAACTTGATTATGTTTAAGTCTTCCCACCCTTCTAACTTAGTACAATCAAGTTGTTCAGGAATTCAACCACTCCTGGGATAGATTACAAACAAAAGTGCTTAAGGGTTTTTCTGAATAAATCTCACAAGAGTGTGTGTACAGAGCTATTCTCTCATAAAGTAAAATTAGAGTACAAAGACGGTTGTATTGTGTTTTTCTGTAGTATTGTTGTTGTTGTGTTTTACAATAAAGATTGCATGTCCTTTTATATAGAAAGTTTAGGGTTTCTTAATATTGTCCTGGTTGTGAGAAATACACATGTATCACCATGTTTTGTATCAAATCTTAAGATATTGATTTACCATTAAGACTTGTCCAAATCGGTCCTCATTATTAATTATGTGTATCTTGATACGGTGACAACAAGAGCAGATGTTGCCATGATGAGAGTATGTGATACAATTCTTTAGACATATCACAAATTCAAAATTTTGAGCAGAGGATAAACAAATTGGACTTCTTTAGAGTGTTGACTTTATACAAGAGCATTGACTTTCCATTAGAGTGTTGACTTTCTATCAGAATATTGACTTTCCATCAGAGTGTCGACTTTAAATCAGAGCATTTATTTCTATCAAAGCATTGACTTTCTATAAGAGCCATACGATAAAGTGCTTATCACATTTATCAAAGCATGAAGATCAAATGATTGTCACAATTATCAGAGCCAAACGATCAAATACTCATCACAAGTATCAGAGCTAGACGGTCAAATACTCATCACAATTATCAGAGTGAGACGATCAAATCCTTGTCACAATTATCAGACTGTTGCTTGCAAAAGTAAAGTCATCAAAGACACGTTTCAGGGCACATTCATCAGACATTGAATACGATTTTTAGAGCATTGTTTTTGTGTTCCTTTAAATTATCCAATCATTTGAGGATGCAACGTAAAGTCATTTAATATAACGTGATTAAGGAACTGAACACTTAATTAAAACCATTAGTACGTAAAATTGTTCCAAAAAAATAATTTTTCTTATCATCAAAATAAGTAAGAGTCGTAGTTCTTCAAACCAACTTGGTTCTAATAAATCCTAACTGCTAGGCCATTATGTTGAACAAGTGACTTCAAAGACGAGCGGGGGTGAATTGTAAACATAAATAATTATGAAATAAAGTAAACGATTAAAAATAGGCTTAATTGCAATTTTGGCCCCCCTATTTTAGCTGAATCACGAAAGTCGTCCCTCCATTTTATTTCTCCCCAGTTTTGGTCCCTCAAACATCATTTTGGTCCAAAACTTTATGAAATTTCATTTTTTTTATATTTATTTAAGTCACACCATACTTCAAGATCTCATTTGCAACAATTGTATCTGAAATCTATGATCATAAATGGTGTAGTACTGCTTTAAAAACTGAAATTTCATCAAGTTTTGGACCAAAATTCTGTTTGGGGGGCCAAAACTAGGGAGAAATAAAATGGAGGGACTACTTTCACAATTTAGCTAAAATAGGGGGACCAAAACTGCAATTAAGCCTTAAAAATATTTATCAAAATAATTGTGATGCTAAGGATAAAATTAAATTAAACGCAAAATAACAAATCAATATAGTGTGTAAAATAAAGTAAACTCGCGGTTCGACCACAAGAATTTATTCTAATTCAGCCACTAACAACTTAAAGACCTTTGTCCTGTTTTACAAACAATATTATTATAACCAAGCTTTTAAAACCAAACTAACAAGAAACCTTTAAAATTAAGACAATTCTTCAAACAAAATTTTTCCTTTGAAGAAGAGTTCCAAAAACAAGAGATATCACCTCCATTGAACAATGTAATTGCTCTCAATAATGTTATGATGAGAGATAGAAGTGATTGCAGCTTAAAGTGTAAATGAACAAATTGAAGCACATCAAATGTTACGAGATAAACTATGTTATATAAAAGCTCTCAAAAAAAAAATATTAACGTGAGAAAGTGAACAAGAAAGAAAATCAAGGGGAATAAAAAGTGAGAATTGACAAGAAAAGAAAAAGTCAATTTATGTGGAAAACAATGTGCAAGTGGTCTCCTATTTATAGAAGAAGGAGATCAACTAAAATAGGAAACAAAATATTAGCAATGATGGTCATTTAATTTTTTTTTTCAACAAAGGTAAAGAAAGTAAACATCTCAAAGTCATATGTATTTGAGAGATATTATATTAGATCACAATTATCTAAGGAAATACTTCTTCGAGTAGTTAGAATTCTTAACAGCAGATTGAAACCTTTCCGTATATCTTCCTCATTTAAGATTTGTTTTTATATGTTCTAAAATTCTTTCAATTATATTATAACTTATGATTGTGTCTATTAAACTCGTCAATGATAAAGTGGACAAAATGCATATGCTTCTATAAGGCACGGTATGTTAATAAGTGAGAAGAGTCAATGTGCTAATACTAAAAGTTATCCTCTGATAGAAAGAAGTATAGTGGATACAACAGAATTGTTAGTACAAAATAATGGAAACAATATAATACATTTCAACAATGTTTTTAACCAGTCAGGGGTAAGTTTTCTAAAAACTTCAATGATCTAGATGTATGTTCAAATGTGAAAGTAACCCTTTAGAAGAAATGGTGAGTAATGCAACATCCCAATCAAAACCATTTTTTGGAGCATTGAATGGAAACAACTCAATGATCTTCATCAGAACAACGATAATGTATTTAAAATTATCATGAAACAAGATTATCCTCAAAGAAGTCTGAACTACAAGTAAAGGACCAAAACTCTCTTATGAAAGACCATCATCTGATCTCACCATCAAAGAAGTTTAAATATCGTATCATCTGGTCAAACTCATGGTCATCTCAAAACCGAGCATCAGCCATTTTATCAATCCTCCAACTACTACATACAAAATCAAAGAACTAGAAAAATGACAGCATTTGCTTATTCAAAAGGATGATCATAACCAAGATAACTTTGCTTCTAGTTAGAAGATCATCTGATAGAAAACTCTAACCAACTCTAGTAAGAAAAATGAAAGGACAACATTACTAAATTACCCTTGACTGTTATCGTTAGGTACTTTGTGTTGGAAGCAAGTTGGTTTTATACGTAGAGTTTTGAAGTTAACAAAATTATTTATGAGAACAATATATTTGACTTCACAAAGTATGAAAGAAAATTCATGTTTTTGAAGAAAATATGAAATAAGATTTTAAGAAGATTTGGTCAAGATTTTTCATAAGAAGATATGAATTATTTACAAGAAAATTTGATCAAGATTTATCACAAGAATATATGAATTGTTTATAAGAAGGTATGATCAAAAATTGTTTACGAGAAGAAACAATCACAAGAAGATACATTTATTATTTGCAAAGATATGATTCAGATTTTGACAACAACAAAAAAACGAACACAATTAATCAAGAGAATTTACAAACTCAATCTGAACAATATCAATCTGAAGAATTTATAAACTCAATCTGAACAAAATACGAACATAATGAATCTGAAGAATTTATAAACTCAATTTGTACAAAATACGAACATAATCAATCTAGAATAACTACTTATATTGGATTCATAAATAAAGAATTGGCTAAAGAAGATATTTTCAAAACGCATATTGTTCAGAATTGTTTTTGAATAAGATCATTGTTGATCAAGGTAGTAATGAAGATACATTTCAGAATTAAACACAAAGATAAAATTGAAGCCCTAAATTTATCTATAAATAGACACTCAAGACTAATGAAGAAGATCATCGAAAAATCAGAAAAGAGTAGAAGAACTCATGATCAAATTGATCTTAAAGTTCAAAGAGAGAAACACTTGTTCGAATGAGAAATATTTTATGAGTGATTTTCTTAGAGTGTGATAGTCATTGCTATAATCAACTAGTTAGAAGCAACTACTCAAGTTCCAAACCTTTGTATTCAAACTCAATAGTGGTGTTAGTGTGCCTTCAGCAATCTGGAGTTGTCATAATGTGTGGAAAAGACTTGGCTAGTAGAGTCAAGGTGTGTGTGTTCCTCAAAAGTCTGTGATGTCAGGCTGTTTGAGAAGACTGGCTTGCAGGGTCAGCTGCTTTGTAATTCAAGTTGTTGAATTAGTGGATTAAATCATTATGAGTGAAGGGACTGTATGTAGCCAAGTAAATGGTGAACCAGGATAAATTACGTGTGTCACTATATTACTGCACTCCTTAGTTTTGTTATTGCTCCTACTTCAAGTAAATCATCAAGTATGAACCAGTATAATCAAATAATAAAATAAGTTATCAACTTAGTCAAATACAATTTAACCCCTCCCCTTTCTCGTGTTAGCACCTTCACTTTGCACTTTATTTCATTACTTTTTGTGTGAACTTGTATGCCTTACATTATATCCTCTTGTTTTGTGTCCTTGTGTTTTCCTATATGGCTAATCATGTTTTTGTGTAGTTCTTTTTGTTTGGGTTCGTGTTGTCATGTCCTTATTCATATCGCCTATGCTCTTTTTGAAAGAAAAAAAATCGATGCCTATCGTTAAAATCTATATTTTTTATCTTTCCTCAATGCGTATTTAAACATCTCTTATCTCTAGTGTTTTTCAAAATCATCCTTTTCGTTAAAAACTTTTCTCTCCCAACCCAAATTCTTAATCTTTCATTCAAATGTTTTAAAATTAATTGAAAAGCGGCTTCCTCTCCCTATAAGAAGGAAATCTCACCATCAAAAGTGGTCTCGATGGTGAGTGACATTCTTCTTGAACAATTAGAAGCCCAAATTGCTCTGCGAGAAGTCGACCACAAGCTAGACCTTATCATCTCTCAAATGGATGAAGCAGCTGAAATCTTGAGGTGTGTCCTTAGAAGTCTCTAGAACTTCTATCTAAGATGAGTTTTCATTTTTTTAATCTCTCTTTTTGTGTCTACTTTGTAAATCGTGATCATCATCTTAATGCAAAACTACTCTTTCTTTACTTTTTTTTTTTATATTTTCCTTTGAGTTTTCCTTTAAAAACTTATTTATGCTAATCATTTATATATTGTATGATGGTCTTTATTATCCTTCTTGTGGTTCTTGTGTTTATTTATCGAGCATGATGGCTTACTGTAAATTCTATAATTTCACCAATTTTGTTAAGGACAAAGGGGGAGAAAATTAGAAGATATAGTAATCAATTAATTGTACGCATCTGCATCATTTCCATGATATCTCAATGTTTTTGTCTGTGTAATTTCCCTCTTAATTTACCCTCATGTGTATCAAAAATAAAATGACTTAATAAAGTTTGAAACACTTAAAGAATTCTGCTAATCATATTCAGGGAGAGTCCTAGAATATTGATTTTAAAGTTCTTCTTAGAAGATCAAATAATCATTAAGTCAAACAATTTTTGAATACTACATTCAAGGGGAGTTGTCTTGTAAAACCTTATATTGCGAAGGAACATTGTTCATTAATTATCACTTAAAAAATAAATAATTATGTCTACCAATAAAGCAAGTTGTAATAATATAGCAATATGTAGTTCAAATCAAGCATTACAAAGTATGTGGTCTGTATAAGCTATATCCTCTGATGATTGAACTATGACAAAAGGATAACAAGATTTCATTTCACCCCATCTTTCTAAGTCTGATGTAAGCGCTCTAACACGTGCCTATAGTGACACGAGCGACTCTTTCTTTTTGGTTGACTTTAATAATGCATGAAATGCTCTGGTTCTGGTAACTTTGAAAATGCATGATATGTTTTGTTTCAGTTGCCTCTGCTGAACACAACTATGTTATGTTCTTCTACCTTTGATAAGCCTAACAATCAAGTGATTGTCCTGCTCTTATAATCACATCATCACTTCAAGCATCTGATTGTCTGACTCTGGTTTATGTTGTATGCTCTGAATGAAGACAACACTCTGATGAAAGTCAACACTCTAAAGAAGATAAATTACATCAAATAAAGATATTCTTGTTGATAATAAATTACATCAGATGACGATATTTAAATGACATAAGGAATTTAGAATCAAATGATCAACGTCATATAATAGAAGTGCTTCTTCTAGAGGATAAACAATCAAAAGGTAGACATTTGACCAGATGACATTTTTAAGTAATGACCTTTAATATAAACAATATATCCAGGAAATTAACCTATACAAGAGGATTTTAATTTGTTCAGAGTGTTGATTGGAACATTATAGAATCTTGAGAATATGCTTGAAAATGTAGCAGATTAATTAGATGTGTTGCTTCAAATGAAGACAAATCAATGAAAATTGAGTTGAAGATTATTAAATTAGTCTTTAAAGGAATCAAAACTACTGTTTGTTTATTTGGTCAGACCAAACCCTAAATAATCATCAAAGGATCTTTACTCTTAAACATGTTAAAGTAAACATTATTTGATCACATATACATGAAAACTAAAAATAAGGGTTACTTTTCTTAAAATATCAAAGATAGTTTTAGAGACTCACCCTAATTTATGCATGTATATTTTTAGAACTTTAACTTAGAGTAAATAATTAAATGCCAGTTAAATGTCATAAATAATGAAAATGCAAGCTATTAACCCATGTTGACCTTGGCATTCTAAAGACAAATATTTCTTAGTATTTTATTTTTGTTACTAAAATTTCTCTTAGTATTTTATAAAAACACAACCAACCAAACTATTTTTTTGTTTAGAGTTTTTTCTGTTGGGTGGGCTCACTCCCCAAGTGGAACCCACCAATTTTACTAATATTATTATTATTATTGAAATAAAAAGAAAAAGGAAAAAAAAGATTTTAATGGGCTTGACCCACTTTAAGGTAATAAAAGGGATTTAGAAATCCCTAAGAATACATACAAAACAGACAACGGAAGAAGAACGGTTGCTAGAGAAGAAAAATAAGGGTTTGATTCTAGTGGTGGTAATAGGTGTGTAGCAAACTTGCTCCGTTTGATCTACAAATTTAGTATGTTATTCCTACCACTGAGTTTGTTATTTTAATATATAATTTGAGTAGTTTTATATTCTATGAGAGTTACTTTGGCATACCCACTTTAGTGGAAGGTTGTTATAAGGTTGTTATAGGGTTGTTATTGTTGATTGATATTCTCTATTGTTATTAGGAAGACTCTTGGTGTACCCATTAATTATTATAGTGGAAGTTTTTACTGGACTAGGTCCCGTGGTTTTTATTCTCTCAATTTGAGGGAAGTTTTCCACGTTAAAATTGTGTTTGTCTCATATTTAATTTTCTGCCAATTAGTATTACTCTTGGAATTGTATTTTCTGTTTGGCCATTTATCTGCACAGGTGGGGGAAAAATATTCCGCATTATTGAGATAATTATCGCTAATTATCTCTGGTTTTTTTCCAACAAAGTGGTATCAGAGCTCGGTTATTTGATTTGTGCATTTAAATGGAGGAGGAAAATAAAGGTCCCAATATGATTAAACTCAACTCTTCTAATTATACACTTTGGAAGACTCTCATGGAAGATATGTTATATAGTAAAGATTTGTATGATCCTATTGAGGGTGACACTGCTAAACCCGCAGATAAATCTGACGCTGACTGGAAGAAGATGAATAGAAAGGCAGTGGTGTTGATCAGGTAGTGGTTGGATATTAAAAGAGTTGTATGAACGAAAGAATGTGCAAAATAAAGCATTCTTGATTCGGAAGCTGGTGAATATGAAATACAAAGATGGGGATTCAATGGCAGAGCATATGAGTATTTTTCATAATACAGTGAATCAGTTGACAACTGTAGAAATTAAATTAGATGATGAGTTGCAAGCGTTGTTATTGTTCAGTTCCTTGCCTGATAATTGGGAAGTTCTTGTTGTGACATTGACCAATTCAGCTCCAAGTGGAAAGTTGAAAATGTCAACAGTTAAAGAGAGCATGTTGAATGAAGAAGCTCTAAGAAAGGAACGTTGTTTGATTGGTTCTTCCTCAAAGTCAGAAGCACTAGTTACAGAGTCACGGGGGACAAGTCAATCTAGAAACTTCCATAGACGCGACAACTCTGAAAGTCGTAGCAAGTCAAGAAGCAAGTCGAGGACTAGAAAAGAAGTGATATGCTATCATTGTGGCAAAGCGGGTCACATAAAAAGAAATTGCAGGTTCCTTAAGAGAGATCAATCAAAGGAAATAGATGAAGACAAAGAGAAGAAAAATGATAAAGATACAACA
>NC_021164.2:30953044-30995014 GCF_000331145.2 Cicer arietinum
TAATATTCGTCTCAATTTGATTTCGGTGAAAGCCTTGGATATTGAGGGTTACCACACTTACTTTGGTGGTGGTGGTATATGTAAAATCACCAAAGGGTCCCTAGTGGTTGCAAAGGAGCAAAGTTCCACTTCTCTCTATAGGATGCCTACGAAGTTATGCAAGGAATAAGTGAATGCAATTGAAGATGCATCTTATGATTTATGGCATATGCGCCTCGGTCACTTGAGTGAGCAAGGACTCAACATACTTGCGAAGAAAAACTTTCTTTCTGTGAAAGGTACGTCTCTAAAAACTTGCACTCATTGTTTTGCTGGAAAACAACATAGAGTTTCTTTTCATAATACTGGTCCTCATAGGAGGCAAAATATTCTTGATTTAGTTCATATTGATGTTTGTATGATGGATAGTAAATCTCTTGGTGGTGCATCATATTTTGTTACTTTTATTGACGACCACTCTAGAAAAGTGTGGGGATTTCCTTTGAAATCTAAAGACCAGGTATATGGAGCCTTCAAGCATTTTCATGCAAGTGTTGAAAGAGAAAAGGGAAGGAAATTGAAATGTGTTCGATCAGATAACGGTGGCGAATATAGAGGTCCATTTGAAGAGTATTGTAGAGAACATGGAATCAGGTTTGAGAAAACAGTTCCAAAGACACCTCAGCATAATTGTGTTGCAGAGAGAATGAATTGTACGATTAATGACAGAATCAGATGTATATTCTCTCATGTAAAATTATCAAAATCCTTTTGGGGTGAAGCAATGAAAACTGCAGTGGATTTGATCAATCTTTCTCCTTCTATCCCACTTGATGGTGATGTTCCAAATAAAGTGTGGACTTACCGTCATTTGAGAGTTTTTGGTTGCAGATGTTTTGTTCACGTTCCAAGAGATGAGAGGTCCAAGCTTGATAGTAAACCCAAACAGTGTATATTCGTCGGTTATGGTGATGAAGAATTTGGTTATAGATTGTGGGATCCAGTTGACAAGAAAATTATCAGAAGCTGAGATGTGATATTTCTTGAAGACCAGACTATTGAAGATTTTGATAAAGCTGAATAACAGAAACCAAATTCCAGAAGTTACATTGAAAATGTTGCGCCTAAGCCCCCTACAGAAACCTTTGTTGATGGGGGAGATATACAGGTAGATAATGAGAATTTAACTGATGATCATGTGCCTCACCATGATGAGCAGGTTCCAATTGAGCCACCGGCCGAGTTTGAGTTGAGAAGATCTACTAGAGAACGTCAACCTTCTCAAAGATATTTTCCACATGAGTATGAGATGATGACTGATAGTGGAGAGTCAAAGTATTATCAAGAAGCTATTACAAATGTTGATAAAGAAAAGTGGTTAAAGGTCATGCAAGAAGATATGAATTCCTTGCATGAGAATCACACATTTGATTTGGTAAAGTTGCCTAATGGTAGAAAAGCACTCAAGAACAAATAGGTATACAAGATAAAGACAGAAGAGAATAGTTCTCAACCAAGATACAAAGCAAGATTGGTTGTGAAAGGTTTTAATCAGAGAAAAGGTATTGACTTTGATGAAATTTTTTCACCTGTCGTGAAGATGTCCTCTATCCGAGTTGTGCTTGGGTTAGCAGCTAGTTTGAACCTAGAAGTTGAACAACTTGATGCGAAAACTGCATTCCTTCATGGTGATTTGGAGGAATAGATCTATATGGAGCAACCAGAGGGTTTCGAAGTCAAAGGTAAAGAGCATCTTGTGTGCAAATTAAAGAAAAGTTTGTATGGGCTCAAGCAAGCACCTCGACAATGGTACAAGAAATTTGATTCTTTCATGGAGAAACATGGGTATAGTAAAACTACTTCTGACCATTGTGTGTTTATTAAGAAATTCTCTTATGGTGATTATATTACTCTCTTATTATATGTGGATGACATTTTGATTGTTGGTCATGAAACTAAGAAGATTCAATCTTTAAAGAAAGATTTGAACAAGTCTTTTGCAATGAAAGACTTGGGTCCTCCAAAGCAAATTCTGGATATGAGAATTACTTGTGAAAGGAAGAATAATAAATTGTGGTTGTCTCAACACAATTATATTGAGAAGGTGTTAGAGAGGTTTAACATGACCAATTGCAAACCTGTTAGTACTCCACTTGCTACTCATTTTAAATTGAATTCTGATAAATGTCCTACAAGTGAGAAAGACAAAGAAGAGATGAAGAAAGTTCCTTATGCATCCGCAGTTGGTAGTTTGATGTATGTTATGGTATGCATAAGGCCAGATATTGCTCATGCAGTTGGAGTTGTTAGTTGATTTCTCTCTAATCCTGGTAAAGACCATTGGCAAGTAGTGAAGTGGATTTTCAGATACCTTAGAGGCACTTCCGAAGTGTGTTTATGCTATGGAGGTGGTGAACCTGTGTTGGATGGCTACACAGATGTAGATATGGCAGGTGATCTTGATTCTAGAAAATCTACTTCTGGTTATATGATGACGTTTGCAGGGAGAGCTGTGTCTTGGCAATCAAGACCACAAAAGTGTGTTGCTTTATCTACTATTGAAGCTGAGTACATTGCAGCAACTGAAGCTTCCAAAGAACTCTTGTGGATGAAGAAATTCCTACATGAGTTAGGCCTCAAGCAAGACAAGTTTGTGTTATTCTGTGACAGTCATAGTGCGATCCATCTCAGCAAGAATCCGACTTTTCATGCAAAGTCGAAGCATATTAAAGTGCGATATCATTGGATACGAGATGCACTGGGAATGAAGTCATTTTTAATTGAGAAGATTCATACTGTTGAGAATGGTTCAGATATGATGACGAAGACCTTGCATGTGTCGAAGATGATATGTTGCAGAAAGAAAGCTGGCATGGTTGAGCAGTACCTTCCCACTTGAGTCGTGAGGGGAGATTTGTTGGGTGGGCTCACTCCCTAAGTGGAACCCACCAATTTTACTAATATTATTATTATTATTGAAATAAAAAGAAAAATAAAAAAATTTAATGGGCTTGACCCACTTGAAGGTAATAAAAGGGACTTAGAAATCCCTAAGAATACATACAAAACAGACAACGGAAGAAGAACGGTTGCCAGAGAAGAAAAATAAGGGTTTGATTCCAGTGGTGGTAACAGGTGTGTAGCAAACTTGCTCCGTTTGATCTACAAATTTAGTATGTTATTCCTACCACTGAGTTTATTATTTTAATATATAATTTGAGTAGTTTTATCTTCTCTGAGAGTTACTTTCGCATACTCACTTTAGTGGAAGGTTGTTATAAGGTTGTTATAGGGTTGTTATTGTTGATTGATATTCTCTATTGTTATTAGGAAGACTCTTGGTGTACCCATTAATTATTATAATGGAAGTTTTTATTAGACTAGGTCCCGTGGTTTTTATTCTCTCAATTTGAGGGAAGTTTTCCACGTTAAAATTGTGTTTGTCACATATTTAATTTTCTGTCAATTATTATTGCTCTTGGAATTTTATTTTCTGTTTGGCCATTTATTTGCCAAGGTGGAGGAAAAAATATTTCGCATTATTGAGATAATTATCGCTAATTATCTCTGATTTTTTCCCAACATTTTCCTCTCTAAACATACTAACCAAAGCATATGTTATATTGACTCTCCTAGAGTTGTGCAACTTTTCAGTTCAACTCTCTCTTCTTTTGCAGTTTTGTTTGCAAAAAAAATTTGATGTTAACATTACAAATTTACAATCTAAAATTCTAATATATACAATAAAATACTATATTTAATTTAATGATTAAAATTTTAAAAATTTTGCACCACAAAGTTTTTGTTAAAGTTCCACCACCAATGAGAAGTAGTCATCGAAATAATTAGACGATTACGACTTATCTTTGTTGGATTTGTAACTCATTGGACTAAGGCCCAATAAAAAGTATTGTGGATTGGAGTACACTCCAGAACAAATTATATGAAATTTCTTTATATATATATCACATTGATTTATAAATAAAATGATAAAAAAAACTTACATATAATTGCGAGATTCTAGATTTAAACTTGAGATATTGTATTTAAGTTAACAATATTGATATTATTAGTTGAGTTAAATGTTATGCATTATATGTGTCACATTTAAGCGGCCGACAATGTGAATTTGTTAATAGTACACACACAAGTCTAATTATCTGACAGCGCACACATTTATTAACTGGGTCGTTATGTTGTGAAATATGGCTGATATTTCGTAGTGATGTTGATAGAATATATATTCATTCATTAGAGAGTTACTCACTACTCAGTAGACAGTGGTGATGATGATACATGATATGGCGTTTTCAATTGCATCGTTCATGAAAAAAGTATGAAATATGAAGTACATTAAACAGAATTTGTCTCTAGTTTTTTCCACTCTTGAAACATTTATATATAGCAAACCATTACTTTGGATGCTATGAGAGTGATGGTGTGTATCTATTTTTTTCTTTATCAACTGCGACTAAACGTTGGTGCCTGTTTTTTTGACAAATATACATGTGCGTATTGATACGACAAATTTCTCAAATTAACAAGTTATCTTAAAATTGTACTTATAGATAAAGCACACATGTATTAAGAATGAAAATTCAATTTATACTACTTTCATTCAAAATTATATGTCAACTATCAAAGACTAAATATTAATATTAATTTTTATCCTGTTTTTAATTACAGCCTCTGATTTTATATTTAAGAAAAAGTTAAGTCAATTAAAATTTATATATTAAATTAAAATTTGAATCAAATATATACATCAACTTACAAACAACTGTAATTAAGATCTTTATCTCTGCAGCACAATGAAATGAATTTCTGATTGTTTTAACCCATTATAGTTTTCACAATCTCCTAATTAGGCATTTGACTCTCCTATATGGTCAACATTATGCATTCAAACATTTGAGACATTTCTAATTATGTAATCAAGATCAGACAATCTAGATATAACTCAGTATTTTGAAATATAAATTTAAGACTTAATTGCAGTTTTAGTCTCTCTATTTATATTGATTCATGAAAGTAGTCCTTCTATTTTAAAAGTCGATAGTTTTGGTCCCCCCTCTGATTTTTTAACTAAATAAAGATGACTTTAGATGTTTTAAATAATGTGACATATGATATGATAATGTAGAGTGATTAACACCAATGAAATTAAAATAAAACGTCGTGAAAACTTAAATTTTAACTTTGGAAATTTTTCATATTTTTAATTTAATTAATGACATATGAATAATTAATGCATCTAAATGGTTCTATATCATAGAATTGTATGTTACGTCATTTAAAATATATTAAATCGTCATTTTTTTAGTTCAAAAAGTTGAGAGAGGACCAAAATTATCGACTTTTAAAATCGGGGGACCAATTCTGCTAATCAGTATAAATATAGAGACAAAACTGCAATTAAATCTAAATTTAAAATCTACAGTTTTTTTTTTATCATTTGATCTAAATCCAACAATTATTGATTTTTGAGGGCATGAATACGAAATCGCTAACTCCGGAATTAATTTGTGAAATTATTGTCGTAGTCGGGTAATAAAAGAAAAATTTGTAAAAATACTCTTTAAAGTACTTATTTTGGAGAGTTGAGAACCAATGTTAATATTTAACATTGTTATATTAAAAATTTATATTATAATTTTAACATTTTCATTTAGGCTTAATTGCAGTTTTGGTCCCCCTATTTTAGCTGAATCGTGAAAGTAGTCTCCCATTTTATTTCTCCCCAGTTTTGGTCCCTCAACCATAATTTTGGTCCAAAATTTGATGAATTTTTTTTTTTTTGTATTTATTTAAGTCACACCATGCCTCAAGATCTCATTTACAACAATTGTATCTGAAATCTATGATCATAAATGGTGTAGTACAGTTTTAAAAAATGAAATTTCATCAAGTTTTTTGGACCAAAATTCTGTTTGGGGATCAAAACTGGGGTGAAACAAAATGGGGGGACTACTTTCGCGATTCAGCTAAAATAGGGGGACCAAAACTGCAATTAAGCCTTCCATTTATATATAACATAGAAGGAAGCGAACCGTTAAGACTCCAAAAGACTATAAAGCATTTATAAATATTTGATTTATATTTAAGTTCAAACTCAGCTAATGAATACAGATTGAATATTTTGTCTCGACTAAGTTGAACGTTTTGTCTCAGATTTAAATTTAAAAATTCACAGTTAATATAAACTAAAATGTTAATTAATTAAATTTTTTATATATTTAATTTTAAATTAAGACTAATTAAAATGTTAATTTTTAAATTATTCATTTTGTTTGTGTTTCATTTAAAAAGAAGTGATTAATTTTTTTAATCAACAAAATATATTAATGAAAATACAAAAGATACTCTAACTCTTATATCTTAAATAGTCTAAACTTCGTGATAAAAAAAGACACCTGCTCATAGATATTAAGTAAACATTGCAAAAATATAGTTTTTATATAGTAATTAATTATTTTTTTATTTCCATTTGTCTCATTAAGTAAACATTGGAAAAATATAGTTTCTGCATATGTAATTGAACACTGTCCATTTGAAAACTTCTTTTCTAACTAATATCTTCACTTTTTCAGCAACAGCTCCCAGACAGAAAAGATAACCAACAGACAAACAACAACACGTCCAATTCATAATCATTTTATTTCTGTAAAAAGGAAATGAATATTTTTAATTGACCACCCTTTTCAAAACACAAATTCAGTTATTTCTTTCTAGTTCTGCACGATGAAACGGAAGTTTAGGGTTTTTGTTTTTGTTTTTTTATTATTAAAGTTTTTTGACAACTATTGATGAGAGATCCCTTAACAAGAATTGCTCAGAAATATAATATATTAATAATTAACAAACTAATGTATATAATTTTAAATTAAAATAAAGTTTATCGACTTTATTTTTGTATATATGTTAGTGACATTATTCAACAATCAAATAAGTGTTTTAAAAAATCTATTTTATTTTTAGAAATTTCATAGCCGACCCAACGTAACGTGATAGTTTAATTTGTTTTAAGATTGTTCATATTTTATAAACAAATAATTAAATCGAAATAATTATTTCATGTTTAATATACTTTTTTCTTAAAAAATAGACATCATAATTAAATAAATAAATAACTGACTCAAATAGTGGACAAGACCAATGTAAATATAAAATCATTGTCAATTTAAATTTTTTTCATGATAGTGGTCTAATTATTATTAGTTCCTCAACAAATTAGTGTAAATGAGTAAAAAAGAATTAGTGTAATAGTTCAAGAATGCGATGCAAAAGAGGCATAAAACATTTAAGATCTAAATATTTTTTTACACAAACGTAGGCATATCATAAGTATGATAAATAAGTTATTTTCGAAGAGGTCTAAAGCAAACATTTTGGTGCCGTTCTCCTAGATCGATCGGCTCTGAGTAATTTATATATTTATATTATAAAAATATTTTATGCTTTTATTTTTTAAAATATTTGTTTAGTTTACCAAGCTGATAGATTTTTTAAGAGAATTATTGTCATTGGGAAAAGATAAAATATTAGTTATATATTAAAGATATACATGAAAATAACAAAAATACTTTTTTAATATTTTTATTGTTTCTAAATATATAAATTATTTGTTCAAAAAATATTTTACCTTCTTATTAATAAATAAAATTAACATGAATATTATAAAATAAATGAACATATTTTCCTACAGTAAATATGAACTCTTGGCTTTTCACACTTAATAATAATGTGAACAGTTAAAAAGAAAAATTATATAAATAGAAAATAAATATTATGGGCATGTTTGTTATAGAAAATAAAATAAGTAATTTTGATATTCAATTATTTAATGATTATATTTTAGAGATTTTAGAGAAAATAAAATTATTGTGGTGACAAATTTGCCTTTTATGATTTGAGTAATACTTGTTTTAAGTAGTAGGACTTCATTTTCTCTTTCATTAGGGATGACTTTGATTGGAATAGGTTAGATATTCCCAACGTTTGTTTTAGATATATGTATTGTTTACTTGTTTGGGTTTTAGCATAATCCCGTTTACTTTTGTATCTCTTTTTGATTTGATATATTTTATCGGCATTTTATGAAGTTGATTTTTGAAGATCAACATAGTTAGACATGTTGGGTTTTGGGCTCCCTTCCTATGTGGAGAAAGGCCCAATATGTGCAAGTCCATGTGTCTCACTTATCCAAGTGGAGAGAGGTCAGATTAGTGGGTGTGTAAGAGTTGAATTCAGAGAGAGAGGCAAAGAGAAAAGTGAGAGAGGAAGAGCAAACCCTATTTTCGCATAAAACAGAACAGCTGCACTAGATTCACGATTTCTCCTTCGTTCACCGTCGGATCGGGCTGAAATTTGGACATCAGGTTCGTGACTCGTGGTACTTCATTCTGACCGTTTGGATCGTCAATCAGAGGTCTGAGGTGGGAGCAATTGAACTCGGACAGCAGCAGTTTTTCTGGTTTTTTTTGCTGAACTTTGTTCTCAATTTCATGTTTGTTTTCTCGTTGTGTTGGCTGATTGTTGTGCTGGTTACCTTGTTGTTTTTGGCTGGTTACTGAGCACAAATTTGTGCCATATTAGAAACTCTCTTGTACCCATATTTTGATCATAGTGGAGCTCTATTACTGGCTTGGTCCCGTGGTTGTTTACTTCTCACATTGAGAAGGTTTTTCCACGTTAAAAATTATTGTGTCATTTGTGATTGGTGATTTTAGTTGCTGTGATTATTTGTTGATTGCTCCTCACAGATTCTTGCAAGTTTGGGAAATTGATTATCCGCTGCATATTGCTCTGTTAGAGTTGTTATTATATTTGTTGTTGAATTTCCCATCAGAGTGGCATCAGAGCTCTTTGGTTAAGGGGCTGTTTGACTTGTTTGAATGATGGAGGCAAATACAAATAGAATGATTTGTTTGAATGGCACTAATTATCACTTATGGAAGGGAAAAATGAAGGATCTGTTATTTGTGAAGAATTTGCATCTTCCTGTGTTTGCTACTGAGAAGCCAGAATCCAAGATTGATGAAGATTGGAGCTTTGAACATCAACAGGTCTGTGGTTTTATTCGGCAATATGTAGAAGACAATGTTTATAATCACATTGCTAATGAGGAACATGCAAGATCCTTGTGGAAGAATATTGAATCTTTGTATGCTTCTAAATCAGGGAATAATAAGTTGTATTTGTTGAACTCCTTGATGAATTTGAGGTACAAGGAGGAGACTTCTATTTCAGATCACTTAAATGATTTTCAAGGGCTCCTAGATCAATTGTCAGGTATGGGTATCAAATTTGATGATGAAGTGTTGGGACTATGGCTACTGAATACTCTACCAGATTCTTGGGAAACTTTTCGGGTTTCAATTACAAACTCAGCTTCTGATGGTGTTGTCTCTTTGCAAAGTGTAAAGGGAAGTGTTCTTAATGAGGAGATGAGAAGGAAGGCACAAGGTACTTCATCTCATTCCGAGGTACTTGTCACTGAGAACAGGGGCCGAAGTCAAAGAAAGGAACCGAAAGGGAATAGACATAATAACAGAAGTGCGAGTAGAGAGAACAACAGAAGTAAGTCCAAGTCCAGACACAAGAATGTGGAGTGCAATTATTGTCACAAAATGGGGCACATACAGAGGAACTGTTTCATATGGAAAAGGGAGAGCAAAAACAATAACAGTAAGCAGAGAGATAAGAATCATGATGATGATGACCGTGTTACTACTGCTACTTGTGATGATCTGATTATTCTCCGTGACTATGACTCAGTCAATCTTGTATCAGATGAGAGCATGTGGATTATTGATAGTGGTGCTACACTGCATGTTACACCAAGGAAGGAGTTCTTCACATCTTACACTTCTGGTGACTTTGGAGTGTTGAAGATGGGTAATGATGGTGTGTCCAAGGTAGTTGGTATTGGTGATGTTTGTTTGCAGACCAACATGGGAGTGCAGTTGTTGCTTAGAGGAGTCAAACATGCTCCAGATGTTCGCTTTAATTTGATCTCTGTGCAGATGCTTGATGATGGTGGTTATGATAATCACTTTGGTTCAGGAAAATGGAAACTCACCAGAGGTAACTTAGTTGTGGCCAGAGGGGAGAAAATTAATAAACTGTATTGGACTAAAGCATTGGTTGCTAAAGACAGTGTGAATGCCATGGATATGGAGGCTTCTTTGTGGCACCGCAGGCTTAGTCATATCAGTGAAAAGGGGCTGAATTGTTTAGCTAAAAAGGATGTACTTCCGGGATTAAAGAGTGCAGAGTTGGAGAAATGTTCTCATTGCATGGCTGGTAAGCAGACTAGAGTATCCTTCAAGAAACATCCTTCCTCAAGGAAGTCAGAGTTGCTTGAATTGGTGCATTCTGATGTTTGTGGCCCGTTGAAGGTAAAGTCAATTAGTGGTGCACTTTACTTTGTTACTTTTATTGATGATTGTTCCAGAAAGCTTTGGGTCTATGCTTTGAAGACAAAAGACCAAGTTCTGGAGAAATTCAAAGAGTTCCATGTTATGGTGGAGAGACAGTCAGGCAAGAAGTTGAAATGCATTCGTACTGACAATGGTGGTGAGTATTGTGGACCATTTGATGTTTATTGCAAGCAGCACGGTATCAGACATGAAAAGACTCCTCCTAAAACCCCTCAGCTGAATGGTTTAGCAGAGAGAATGAACAGGACATTGATTGAAAGAGTTAGGTGTATGCTTTCTGAAGCAAAGTTGCCTAAGCATTTCTGGGGTGAAGCATTGTACACGGCAATGCATGTTATTAATCTGAGTCCTGCAGCTGCTTTGAATGCTGAGGTGCCAGACAAGATTTGGTTTGGCAAGAATGTCAGGTATGATCATTTGCGTGTCTTCGGTTGCAAAGCATATGTGCATGTTCCAAAGGATGAGAGATCCAAGTTGGATGGGAAGACAAGACAGTGCATCTTTATCGGTTATGGTCAGGATGAATTTGGCTACAAGCTGTTTGATCCAGTTGAGAAGAAAGCTGTTAGAAGCCGTGATGTGAAGTTCATGGAAGACCAAACCATTGAAGACATTGATAAGATGGAGAAGACTACACCTGAGATTGATAATGGTTTGTCTGATGTTGATCCAGTTCGGATGCCTACACATGATCTGGATACTGCTGAAAATAATGTTCAGAATGATGAGCAACATGGTGATGTTGGTGATCAGCAGCTTGGAGATGATTTTGATGTTCCTAATGATGATGCTGAAGAAGAACATGAGATGTCACAAGATGAGGATCTTGGTGATGCTCCTGAACCACCTCAAGCTCAAGTTTGGAGGTCTACTAGGCAGAGGAAACCATCCACCAGGTATCCTTCTGATGACTATGTTACCTTGACTGATGGAGGCGAACCTGAATGTTATGATGAAGCCATGGAGAGTGATGAAAAGAAGAAGTGGTTGGATGCTATGCAAGATGAAATGAAGTCTTTGCATGATAATCACACTTTTGATTTGGTGAAACTACCTAAGGGAAAGAAGGCTTTGGAAAACAGGTGGATCTTCAGAGTGAAGCAAGAAAACAATTCTACATCTTCAAGATATAAAGCCAGATTAGTTGTGAGAGGTTTCAGACAGAGAAAGGGTGTTGATTTCAATGAGATTTTTTCTCCTGTGGTGAAGATGTCATCCATTAGAACTGTGTTGAGTTTGGCTGCTACTCTTGATTTGGAGGTAGAGCAAATGGATGTAAAAACTGCTTTCCTTCATGGTGATTTGGAGGAAGAGATTTACATGAAGCAACCTGATGGTTTTCTTGTTAAAGGCAAAGAAGACTATGTGTGTAGGCTCAGAAAGAGTCTATATGGTTTGAAGCAGGCCCCGCGTCAGTGGTACAAGAAGTTTGAGTCAGTTATGTGTGAGCAAGGCTACAGGAAGACTACTTCTGATCACTGTGTCTTTGTTAAAAAGTTTGCTGATGATGATTTCATTATCTTGTTATTGTATGTTGATGACATGCTTATTGTTGGGAAAAATATTTCCATGATTAACAGGTTGAAGAAGCAATTGGGCGAGTCATTTGCCATGAAAGACATGGGAGCTGCTAAGCAGATTCTTGGTATAAGAATCATGCGTGACAGGAACAAGAAGAAACTTTGGCTGTCACAAGAACACTATGTTGAAAGACTGTTACAGAGGTTCCAGATGGAATATGCTAAGGCTGTAAGTACTCCTCTTGCTACTCATTTTAAATTGAGTACTAGTCAGAGTCCTACCAATGAAGCTGAAAAATCAGATATGCAACGAGTTCCTTATGCATCTGCTGTGGGTAGTTTAATGTATGCAATGGTGTGTACAAGGCCTGATATTGCACATGCTGTTGGTACAGTTAGTAGATTTCTGTCTAATCCAGGTAGAGAGCATTGGAATGCTGTGAAATGGATTTTGAGGTATCTTCGTGGTACTACCAGTTTGAGGCTTTGTTTTGGAGGTGATAAGCCTACTCTTGTGGGATATACTGATTCTGATATGGCTGGAGACATTGATTCCAGAAAGTCTACTTCAGGCTACTTGATTAAGCTTGCAGGGGGAGCTGTGGCATGGCAATCCAGATTGCAGAGGTGTGTTGCATTGTCCACTACTGAGGCAGAGTTCATTGCCATTACAGAAGCATGCAAGGAATTGTTATGGTTGAGGAAATTCGTTCAAGATAAGTATTTTGTTCAAGATAAGTATTTGCTATTTTGTGATAATCAAAGTGCAATTCATCTTGGTAAGAATTCAACCTTTCATTCTAGGTCCAAGCACATTGATGTTAGGTATCATTGGATACGTGATGTTTTGGATGGTGGGTTGTTGGAATTCGCCAAGGTTCATAAGGATGATAATGGTGCTGATATGATGACCAAGGCATTACTGAGAAGCAAGTTTGAAACTTGTTGTGAGATCGCCGGTTTGGCGGTCACCTCCACATAGTTGTGAGGGGGAGATATGTTGGGTTTTGGGCTCCCTTCCTATGTGGAGAAAGGCCCAATATGTGCAAGTCCATGTGTCTCACTTATCCAAGTGGAGAGAGGTCAGATTAGTGGGCGTGTAAGAGTTGAATTCAGAGAGAGAGGCAAAGAGAAAAGTGAGAGAGGAAGAGCAAACCCTATTTTCGCATAAAACAGAACAGCTGCACTAGATTCGCGATTTCTCCTTCGTTCACCGTCGGATCGGGCTGAAATTTGGACATCAGGTTCGTGACTCGTGGTACTTTATTCTGACCGTTTGGATCGTCAATCAGAGGTCTGAGGTGGGAGCAATTGAACTCGGACAGCAGCAGTTTTTCTGGTTTTTTTTTGCTGAACTTTGTTCTCAATTTCATGTTTGTTTTCTCGTTGTGTTGGCTGATTGTTGTGTTGGTTACCTTGTTGTTTTTGGCTGGTTACTGAGCACAAATTTGTGCCATATTAGAAACTCTCTTGTACCCATATTTTGATCATAGTGGAGCTCTATTACTGGCTTGGTCCCGTGGTTGTTTACTTCTCACATTGAGAAGGTTTTTCCACGTTAAAAATTATTGTGTCATTTGTGATTGGTGATTTTAGTTGCTGTGATTATTTGTTGCTTGCTCCTCACAGATTCTTGCAAGTTTGGGAAATTGATTATCCGCTGCATATTACTCTGTTAGAGTTGTTATTATATTTGTTGTTGAATTTCCCATCAAGACATGTTAGTAATCATTGTGTTGTTTTCATATTTGGGCGCTTTTAATTATATATAAAAAAGACCTAGCTAGAAAAAAGTGAGTAAAAATAAAACTAAAAAATAAAGGAATCTTCACCAAAAAATTGTGAAAGTTCATAGTAAACTGGAAGTTGTTCTCGTCAAAAACTAAACCTACTTTATATGGTTTTTTGAAGTAGAATTAATGTAGTGTACATAATAATACTTTTTAAACATATACAAAAATTGTAGACAATATATAGCACTCATTTATTAGAGATTTTCTTTATAGAAAATAGATAAAAAGTTTTTATCCATTTGAAGCAAATTTTAAAGCAAATAGGATTTTCTTTTATAAAATTAAAACTGTGTACTTCAAGTGAAAAACTGTTTTTGTAGTTTGTAATAAAAATAATATATGAGAGATAATTCTCTTCACCGTGTTTTTAATATATAGTCAATAAATACAAAATTAGGTTACTATTGCTTAGTTTGGAAGGAAAAATTTGCAGTCCTTTACCCTTTCATTCCCTAGCATTTCCAACGTTTCTTGTCCTCTAAAGTTTCCTACTTGTCCTTTAATGTTTTTTTTTTTTTTTAACATATATAGCTTTGTGCAGGTAGCATATATATATATATATATATATATATATATATATATATATATATATAACAATGGAATATCTATATTCTGTGTTTAAAATGATCTTTTATGTACATTTCACTTATTTTAAATTTTTTAATTATAGTATTTAATAAACATTAATCTCTCGAATCAAACATATAAGAAACTTTTAAATTAATTTTAACCAATAATTTTATATCATTATATTTTAACAACACTCATTTATTATAATATAACATATGAAATGAAATGGGATATGCAAATGAGAAAATAAAAAGTGTTTCTATAATCATCATTCTCTATAAACACTTTATATAATGAAAATGAGGTGTCTATTTGACTATATATATATATAGAAAGAGAGAGAGGGGTTTAAAACAATAAAAGTGAACATTTATTATTTCTAGTCAAAAATAAATTTAAACTGTCTTTGAATTAGATCAATATTAAATAACGATAATATTTTATTAAAATTAGTAAAGTACATCATTGGACCATTAACCAATTAAGAATGTTAACTTCATTAAGGAATCTGTTTAGAGAAAATGAAGTACTCGTAATTTTCTCATGTTTGCAACTTTTAAAATTGTAACTGGACTGGAGATGGTTCTCTTTTCTTGAAACACTGATTTGATACAAGAGTTTAGAAAATCCATTTATTAAACTAATACCCATATTTGAATCAAACTGAATGTAGTCTGTCTCTTACAACGTGGGCAAGTCGCTGTTCAGATCTTGTTGGTAGCTACTTAGATAGGATTGTAACTTTGCAAGGAGGAGGCATGCTGTTCATTAAAAAGTAATCTAAAAACTTAATGGATCTATCAATCACTACTAAAAGAAATTTAATTTGTAAGGAAAATTTAGATTATAAAAACAAAAATATTTTGTAAATCTGTAGATAAATTTAGTAATAGAGGAATTCGAGACAGACTTACTGTTTTTACATTAATTAATTCTGTAGCTAATTTTTTTCTTGTAATGAATAATTGTCTATTAGAATTTTTCTTATTTGCCTTGGTAAAGTACTCTATATACATTTTTTAAAATTAAAATTATAGCTTTTAGGTAATTTTGATATTGATAATCTCTTATAAATAAGATCAAATGATACAAAATATATACAAATTTAAATTTTTTATTCAAAATACAAAATCTAAATTTAAATCGTTTAATTTTAATTAAATATTAATGTTCTGATTGAATAAATACATAGAATTTCCTAATTGTAAGAGAGCTAGATTCAGAAACTAGCAGCACTAGCTAATATGCCAAATTTGTTGAGGTTCACATACATCAATGGTATTAAAACTCTTGATAAATTAGCACAAGTAATTAATTAATTAGTAATTTAACTAACGAAAGTTTGTTACAAAAATGAAATTGAGAAATCGTCCAAGTTGTGCTGGACAAATCTTACTGCCATCTGCCTGTGGTCCTATTATCTATAATTTGAGTGATGCTTTTAAGAACCTAAGTAATTGGTCCCTCATCTATAGCGCAGCTATAGCTAGCTATGATATCTATAACATCTAGATAATCCAACTGATCTTACTCAAATAGCGTACACCACATATTTTTTAAATAATTAAGACTTAAGATCAACTCCAGTTTTTTCCACAACATATCCCACTTAATTTACTCATTTCTAACTTGCTATAAATCCAACTCTTATAACCTCTAACTATAATCAAGAATATATAAATACATATACTAGTATTTTTATTGTACAGCATACTACTATTTAATATATGCTATTATATAATCTAAATATGTACTCGAAAAGGATTTTCATATATACATACCTATATATTTTGTTTGGTTAGTTCAGAAAGAAAAAAAAGTACATTACACAAATACCGAGTTATATATCATTATGAATAATTAGACATATATTTTCAAAAACAGTATTATGATATAACATTACTCTAGACGATTATACAGTATAAATTATTTTTACATGTTAGTATATGATTATTAAATTTGTACCAATAATAATAACTAATAAAATTTAATTTTTGTATATTAACATATAAAATAATTTTTTGTTGACATTCTATGGTATCTATTATTTGAATATTTTGATTAATATTTTTTAAATATAATATCATGAAATATTGAAACTTGCTGTTTACTGACATATAAATGTTTTTTTTTTTAATCTTTCTCCCTTTGAGCCAGCAGTTCGTAGTCAAATATATTGAAACTTGCTGTTTACTGAACCTTCCCACACCATTGAATAATTACATATTGATAAAAAGTTAATGATTAAGTCAGTGATTGTTCAGAATAAATATGACAAATCGAGGAATTATATACCACTAGCAGTTTGGTTGATGTGTCACTTCTGAAGAATGCCAAGTAATTAATCAAAAAAGCAATATATATTTTATTTATTTATTTACATTTGCTTTTACGTACATGTATGCCGTAAAATTCCAACATCACTACTTTACAAAAAGTCTCAATTTTAGTAATTTAAATCATTTATTATTCCCTTGAAGGAATAGGTTGAAATCTAAGGCTGGAGAAGCATCTTCTCAAATAATTAACATTTAGGTGCTCATTTGGGAAAGACTTTCATTTTAGGGTATTTCTAATATATATATATAGTTGCTGCAACTCCAATTCATTTCTTTCTTCTCTTTCTAGCTAAGCTATGGTGGAAAAAGCATAGAACAGAATAATCAAAATAGCTTCCTCAATTTTTCTCTCACAAGTAAGTTTGTCTTCTTATAATCCTCATGCTTCTCACTTTTCTCATCTTTTTACCAAAAAAATTTATTTTTTGCTTCAACTTTGTTTCAAAATTTATCAAGTAAAAAAAAAAGAATTGTTTTAATTTTTCCTTCAATTTTGGATGAAAAGACAAACTGATCCGGTTCATGTGTAATTTTTCCTTAAATTCTACTTTCAAAACCTTACTTTTTCCTCTCGAATTTTTTATTATCCTTATTTTATCAACAAATAACTAAAACATGTGAATCATTCATATACAGTCAAGGGTGCAATAGTTTTTGTATTATATTTTTTTAGTTGATTATAACACAAATTTCTATGCCAAGAGATCATTTAATTTAAATTTTTTTGTTTGTCATAGGGATATATGTACTAGCACCATATATATTGGAGAAAATGATTTAATAAATATAGAAGAAAATGGCAAGTTCAAGAGAAGGTTATGAAGCAAAGCAAGAGGGAGGTGAAAATAGCAATAATAATAGTATTGAAAAGATTTCAAAGGCAGCTTCTACTTCAAGACAATGGTCATCAACAGGGTTAAGAAATCCAAGAATTGTGAGAGTATCTCGTACATTTGGTGGAAAAGATAGGCATAGCAAAGTTTGCACTATAAGAGGTTTAAGAGATAGAAGAATTAGGCTTTCAGTTCCAACAGCAATTCAATTATATGATCTTCAAGACAAACTTGGTTTAGGACAACCAAGTAAAGTAATTGATTGGTTACTTGAAGCAACAAAATTTGACATTGATAAACTCCCTCCACTTCAATTCCCACAAGGCTTTTCACAATTTCATCATCCACAAACCCTACTTCCTTTTCATGAATCAATTACTAGTGCTTCTCATGAACTTTCACTTGGTCCTTTGTATGATCCTAGTTCATCATTTGTTGGGATTCAAAATCTCATGGCAAGGTCAAAGTTTTGGGAAATGGATTCAAGGGTTAATAATAAAGGGAAAGAAGTTGAAAGAGAGTACTTTGTTGAAAAGGGTAAGTGGATCAAAACAAATGAAGAAGAAAATCATGAAGCTAGTTACAATAATTTTCAACAAACTTCAACTCAAAAGCTTTTTCCTATGGAGACTCATTCTACTTTACCAAGTTTTCTTAACAATAATGCTATGTCATATAACAACTACCATTTAGAACCTTCTAATTTGTCTTTATCTCAATTTGGAGGAAGCCATGGATTGTTCCAATCACAACAAGTAGATCCAAATCAAAGTAGTGGAAATGGTTTGCAATTTCCATTTTCTTTTCCACTTCAACAATCTACTTCACAATTATTGTTTGGACCTTCTTCTTCTTCTACTTCACCATCATCATCATCACTTTTGAGTAATCCTTTTATGACAACAACAAATTCAGTTGAAAATGATCCAAGAGTACAACAATTCAACCATTTTCAGTTCATAAACTCATCTAGTTCTTCTTCTCAAGCTATGACTCATCCACTCCTTCCATCTTTTCACTCATTCAACTCACCTGCTGTTAGACCTTTTCCAATGCCATTTAGTTCCAAGCTTCTTGATTTGGATAACAATCACAATGGTAACCAACATGATAATAAGGGTTGTCGCGGCGATCGTTCTTGAAGCTCATTGTTGATTCTATGAAGCAAAAGGAACAAGTATTAATTGGTGTGGTCCATGGATCAATATGCCAAAGCTCATTGCGTTTTATTACACCGCTAGCCAAGGTGAGTGCAGAGTTACAGATGTGTTGTGATTCTTAATATTATAGCGTAATACGGTTGATGTTACCACAACTGCAATTGCAGGGCCTTCAAAGTTATCTACATTTTGGCCACAAATGTAGTTGTAAACTGCAATTTAAAACAATGCATGCATTTTAGTAAGTATATGGCTATGCTATATTTTGCCTTTGAATCATTTTGATTTTTTTGGTTGAGAAATGTTAGCTGGTAATGTTATGCCGGTAGTTAGTATTTGATTTAAGGATGAGTTCAACCTCTTGAGTTATGCTTTAAGGATGGATATTTATGATTTAAGCTATATATATAATCGTATCTGGTTGACAAATCATTGTTGTAAAAGCTAGAATAAGTGGTAATAGTAACCTTAATTTTCTTATATTGATATTTGAACTACTCCATAAATTATTTTTATTTTATGTAAAAAATTGTGTTTTGTTCATTCTATATAGCAAGGTATATGTAGTTAATTCCATATAAATGCACGTGCTAGCTATAACAATTCCTTGGATGATCTTATATAGGTTGAAGTGTATGATTCCTTCTTCTCATTGCTTTTGTTTACTAATCTATTCTCTTGTACATTTCTCATTCCACATCTTGCATATGGTTAATTAATAGCTAGAATAGACATAATTGTTTTATAAATTAAGCTTCCTCTTCTACTTAGCATTTCATCATATAATAATTGTACCCTTTTATTATTTTTGCTTATTAGTTTATAGATAGGCTTATGTTAGTATTTTGACTATTTTCTTTTTTGTTATAGTTTAAACTCATATATTTTTAACTTATTTAGCCCTTAATTTAAATTAGTAGAACTATCTAACTCTACGGTTATTAATATGTATATTCCTTTAATTTGAATCAAACATGATTCAAAAATAAATCGTCTTAAGGACAGTTGCTACAAATTATGTAAAATATGGATACGCTTTGTATTAATACCTATGTGAATATTTTAAAATGTATGAGAGGGAAAAAGTAATATTAATAATTGATTAATATTTTGCTTAGAAATCTGAATTGGAGATTCTCCTCTAAAAAGTGACTTATATAATTTATAAGTTAAGGGATTCTCCCACTGAATAATTAGTCTTTTGAGTTGGATTTTCTCTTTAGATTTAAACTCTTAATAATATTGTGTAGGTTGAAAGAGCTAACTTGTCAAGAAGAACTACCAAAAAAGAATTATAATGATAAAAGATTTTAATCAAATTGGTAAGTTCATTGAAGTGTTATTTAGTGAACGAATATCAACAAGACGTCAACTAATATATCGATGGTGTACTATAAAATCCTCACATTAAAAACTCTATTTAAAAAAAGTGAGATTTATAATTCAAGGGTTTTCCCTTCTAATAAATTAGTGTTAAGTTAAGCTCTCCCTTTTGATTCCTGACATATTTGAAATATTTTTTTCATGCATACATAGTTGTAAGATTTGAATGTTTTTTCGTTTTTTGGTTTTGAGTCAAGATTGTTATTGGTAAGCTATAACTTGTACATATTTGAAACTTTGAGTAAATCAAGGAAATTTATTATTATTACGTGTTAACGTTTGTGTGTGTGTATGTTTGTCTGTTGTACGATTTCAGTACTAATTGTATCAATTTTTCAAATTTTAATAATGCAAGCATTAAATAGAGAGCCACATGCGAAAAGTTTTCTTCTTTTCATTTTTTAATGGACAACAAGATCTGTAACAACTGACACATATGTGTGTTATTTCTAGAGCTAACTCGAGTTACAAATTTGATTTAAATGGAAATATTTTGGAAACAGTTATGGAAAAAGCGAAAAATGACAATTTAACATGCCTACTCAGATGCATGTATCTTATTGTTTGTTACATGTTTTGTCGTAAACCTTTTCTAGTTTCCAATTGCACGATTTTTTTAAAGAATTTATGCAAAAGCATGGTTTAAATTACAATTGCGTTCATTTGAAGTTAAGTTCTATATTTATAAAAAAACAGATGATTAAATAAGTATAAGAGAAGTGTGAATTAGAAGTTTTATATTATTTAAAAATATAATGATTAAATAAATATAAGTGAGAGGATTTATAAATTCATTATCTTAATTAATATTTTGGGTTGGAGTCTCTTGATACAAAGTAAATAATCTTAGGTTCCTTCCATGACCTATCAATAGTTTTGCTGAAACAACTCCAATGCAAACGTTTTACACATTTATATGGTCAGCAATTCTGATTTTGAATTTGTTCATTTATCAAGCCGGTTTAAGATGCTTTAAATTAGAGTTGTTACCGATCAATTAATTCATTATTCAACAGATTCAAACTATTGACGGCATAGATGTTGGAAATTCAAATTCATATTAAACATTTGTTAAGAGTATACTCCATTGGCGACACATAAAATAAAATAGTCATATGATTTATTGTTTTAATATTGACCACATAAAATAGTCACATAATATATTGTTCTAATTTTATTTTTTTATGATTTGATTGATAGTTAAATTTTATTTCTTTCATCTCTTAATATACGGTATCCTCTTATTTAATATCTCTTATATATCATGATTTTAAATTGTGATAAAAATTCGCAATTGTAGCTTTAATATTACGAATTTTGAAGTCACGAGCGGTATCAATCGCATTTTATTACATTTTTCTGAAATATAAATGTTTGTAACCTAAGTGCAATCACAACTACAACCATAATTTAAAATTAGGTTATATATATATATATATATATATAAAGAGTACATATCAAATGAGATTAAATTTATAAGAAGAGAGTAAAATGAATGAATATTGTGAAGTTCAAAAGCTAGTAATGCAAGTTAAAAAAATAATAAACTAGTATTCAATTCAACATAAAAATTGAAAAAATAAGTAAAAAAAATAAAAAATAGGGATAATGGAAAAATATATTTTTAGAAAACTTGGATTGAAAATATCAAACTAAATGCAACATATTGAGAGCCCTTTTGTTAATGCCTTTGGGAGGGGATTAGCCCTTCACATGCATGCAGCTATATATAGCATTGCATGCCGACCTACTACTACCACTGCATGTGGAACTCTGTACATGTCTTATTATTATTAGGAATTAATTAAAGAACAATTAAAAGCAATTAGTAATAAACATCTACTTTATATTATATATTATCGTAAAAAATAAGGCTACTTTATATTTTGAAAATCCAATTAAATAAACAAAACAAAAATACAATTTTTTTACAAAAAGAAAAATTGAAGTTAGTTGCTACAGTGCAATTAAAGATATATGTGTCTTTATATACACATAAGTGTAGTTTATCTTCATCTTTGTACACCCTATTTGATAGCATCTTGATGAAGGAAAAGGAAGCATTTATCCAAAAAAAAGTGAAAAAGTGATGAAATGTTTCCAAAATCTTACGGTTATTCTGACAATGAAAAGGAGGAGACATAAAAATCACAAGCAGAGGACTGAATTTGAAAGCAGTCTCTGTATTCCTCTGTACACAATAATATAGCACAAGATCCAAGATATATAAAATTGAATTAAGGAGAGAGACTCAGGGGTTGAAGCAAAAATAGGTTTTCAAAGTGTCCTTTAGAGGTGGCAGCATGTTCAATATGATCAAAACTATTCAAAACTTTCATTTTATTGTGGTCCTAACTAATTCTCTGTTTTTGTATTTGAAGGTACTTGACCATCAGTTACATGAATATTATTATGAAAAAATTTTATTGTTGAAAAATTAAAATTTTGATTAAAAGGCATACTCAACATTATATTAATAATTTACTCAATTTGAGTGTTATCACTACGCCAGAAATGACATTTAACAGCGCCCATTTTACAGCGCTTTCTAAACACAAGCGCTGTTGTAATTATATTTTAAAAATAACGGAACCTATTACAGCGCTTTTTATGTAAAGCGCTGTAAAACAAGCGCTGTAGTAGGTCATATAACGTTTGCGCATCACGTTATAAGGATTTCACAGCGCTTGTCAAAAAAGCGCTGTAAACGGAAGCGCTTTCGTAAATGTGTTACAGCGCTTTTTTCGCAAGCGCTGTAAAACACATGCGCTTTCATTGAATTTAACTACCTATTACAGCGCTTTTTTCACAAGCGCTGTAAAACACATCCGCTTTCATTGAATTTAACTACTTATTACAGCGCTTTTGTCACAAGCGCTGTAAAACACATGCGCTTTCATTGAATTTAACTACCTATTATAGCGCTTTTTTCACAAGCGCTGTAAAATACATCTTTCAAATAATTATATACGTTGGAAACCCTCATATCCTCTACATCTTTCAAATAATTATATACGTTGCGAACCCTAATATCCTCTACGTACTGTGCGGCCATCTACGTTGTCTAAGGTATTTTTTACACATGATCTGTTCTGTTTTGAAATTGCCAAAAATTGTCAAAAACTCATACCACATGATATGTTCTGTTTTGAAATTTTTAGTTGATATTGGTTTCTTTTTGAAACTTGTTGATATGTTTTGAAAGCTTATTATTTTTGTTACTGCATTTATATAGGTGGTATAATATGGATAGGAAATGGATTTCAGCCAATCGATTGTCAAAAGAGTATGAAATTGGAGTGAAGGAGTTTGTTGAGTTTGCAGTGAAGAATGCAAAAGATCCAAATAGAGTAGTTTGTCCTTGTTTAAAATGTTGTTTTGGAAAACGTGTTAGAGAAGATGAATTAGAAGGACATCTAGTATGTAATGGAATTGATCAAAGCTACACATGTTGGATAAGACATGGTGAGAAAAAAAAAGGAAACATTAATTTTGAGAATAGTTCTACATATGCTTCAACTGATTTCGATACAGATACATATGAGCCGGACCGAGTTGATGAGATTGCAAAAGCAGTTGAAGAAGATCTTCGAGATTGTCCTAAAATGTTTGAAAGTTTGTTGAGTGATGCAGAGAAAGAATTATATAATGGTTGTACTAAATTCACAAGACTGTCAGCGATATTAAAGTTGTACAACTTAAAAGCGAGTAATGGATGGTCTGATAAAAGCTTTACGGAATTATTAACACTCATAAAAGATATGTTGCCAGATGATAATGAACTTCCCAGTCGGACCTATGAGGCTAAACGGATTTTGTGTTCTATTGGAATGAGTTACGAAAGGATTCATGCGTGTCCTAACGATTGCATTTTATTTCGAAACGAATATGAACTACTTAAGGCGTGTCCGAAATGCAATGTCTCTCGATATAAGAAGAAAGAATCTACTCCAGCAAAAGTCGTGTGGTATTTTCCTATAATACCAAGATTTAGGCGCATGTATCGCAGTGAAGAAGATTCAAAACACTTGACATGGCATGCAGATGAAAGAATTAGAGATGGAATGTTTCGACACCCTGCAGATTCCCCACAATGGGCAAAAATTGATCACGAGTATCCTGAATTCGGGATAGAGTCAAGAAATCTAAGACTTGCACTTTCTACTGATGGAATGAATCCACATGGTCTTCAAAGCATCTCACATAGCACGTGGCCTGTGATTTTGGTAATATATAACCTACCTCCATGGTTATGTATGAAGCGTAAGTTTATGATGTTGTCTCTGTTAATTTCTGGACCCAAACAACCGGGGAATGATATCGACGTATACTTGACTCCTCTAATCGAAAATTTAAAAAGTATGTGGGAGACAGGTGTGGAAGTTTATGATGGGTATAAGAAAGAATGTTTCAATTTAAGGGTTATGTTGTTCGGCATAATTAATGATTTTCCAGCATATGGTAATTTATCAGGATATAGCATTAAAGGTCAGTGTGCATGTCCTATATGTGAAGAGAGTACAAATTGGATGCGGTTGAAACATTGTAAGAAGAATGTGTTTCTTGGACATCGTAGATTTTTACCTTATAGTCATCAGTATCGTGGGTGGAGAAATGCATTCAATGGAAAATCAGAGGAAGGTAAAGCTCCTTTAGCACCGACTGGATATCAAATACTTGAAAAAGTACAAGGTTTGACCAATAAATTTGGCAAACCTTTTGCGGGAGAGCTGGTGAAAACTGGGTGGAAGAAAAAGTCAATTTTCTTTGAATTGCCATATTGGAAGTCATTGTATGTAAGACATTTCCTCGATGTGATGCATATTGAAAAAAATGTATTTGAAAGTGTTATTGGTACGTTACTCAATGTTCCAGGAAAGTCTAAAGATGGCGTCAATGCAAGATTGGACTTGGTCGATATGGGAATAAGAAATGAACTGGCTCCAGTAAAGAAAGGAAATCGCACATATCTACCTCCAGCCGCTCATACTCTATCTAGAAAGGAAAAAATTGTTTTATGTAAATTTCTACACGAAGTTAAAGTTCCAGAAGGATACTCTTCGAACATTAAAAATTTGGTTTGTATGAAAGACCTCAAGTTAAAAGGTTTGAAGACCCATGATTGTCATATTATAATGGAGCATTTGCTACCAATAGGTATACGTTCCATTTTACCTGAAAAAGTTCGACTAGCCTTAACTAGATTATGTTTCTTCTTCAGGGAAATTTGTAGTAAAGTGATCGACCCTCAGAAATTACCGACATTGCAGAGGGAAATTGTTGTTACTTTGTGTGAGCTTGAAATGTATTTCCCACCATCGTTTTTTGATATAATGGTTCACCTTACTGTTCATCTGGTTAAGGAGACACAACTTTGTGGGCCAGCTTATATGAGATGGATGTATCCGATAGAACGATATATGAAAATATTAAAAGGGTACGTAAAAAGTAGAAGTCGACCAGAAGGTTGTATTGCTGAACGATACATTGTTGAAGAGGCTGCTGAATTTTGTACTGAATATCTGTCCAATGTTGAATCCATAGGGCTTCCCATGTCTCGTCATTCGGGAAGACTATCAGGAGAAGGGATAACTGGAAGGAGACTACTGACTATATCAAGGACAGAATGGGAGCAGGCACAATTGTATGTTCTGCACAATGATGATGAGGTTCAACCGTATGTTACAATACACATTGATCAGTTATCTCGTTTGAACATGAATAGGAATCAAAATTGGATAACTCGAGAGCACAATCGAAGTTTTGTAACATGGTTAAAAAATCACATAATGTCAAAATTTGATATAGACCCCGGATCAATTTCAAATAGATTGAGGTGGCTAGCAAATGGTCCGAGCTTACATGTCTTTTCTTACACTGGTTATGTTATTAACGGCTACACATTTTATACCAAAGAACAAGATGATCAGACCACTATGCAAAATAGTGGAGTCACTCTCGTAGCTGAAGCGATGCATGTCTCAAGTGCAAAAGACAAAAACCCAATATATGCAAATCTATCATATTTTGGGGTTATCGAGCGCATATGGGAGTTAGACTACACAATGTTTCGTGTTCCCATATTTGGTTGCAAGTGGGTCGATAATAATAATGGCGTTCGGATTGATGAGTCAGGATTCTTGCTTGTCGATTTTAATAGGGTGGGATACAAAGACGAGCCTTTTATTTTAGCGTCGCAAGCTCAACAAGTGTTTTATGTCACTGATCCTTCTAATGATAAATGGTCTGTTGTCCTATCGACCAATAAAATAAGTGATGATAACAATAATGATGAAGATGTTGGTAATGATCTTTTATTTGCAACATCACAACAACCACATGAAATTGATTCAACTGATGATGGTTTATATCTTAGAGATGATCATGATGAGGGAATTTGGATTAATCCATCGTTTCGTATTGTAAATGGACAAACAAATGTGAATGTCACCAGGAAAAGAAGAAGGGCATCTTAATGTATATATATGTTTAATTGTTTTATATAAGCTATGCATGTAATCTGAACTGTGTTATTGTAAATATGCATGTAATCTGAATTGAGTGTTTTATACTAAGTTCTGATTAATTTATTTTCTGATTAATTTATTTTCTGCTTATATTTAGCTTGATTTGAGTGTTTTATACCAAGTTCATGTAACAATGAGTGTTTTATATTTAGCTTGATTTACATGAACTGAACTGAATATAAATTAGTAATTTACATGAACTGAACTGAACTGAATAGAGAGATTCTCTTTTGCTCAGTGCATATATATATATAGATTCTTCAGAATACTCATTTCTAATAATTCATCATCTCCTAAAGTATTGTGATAAAGACAATGATAACAATATTTTTAATCCAATAAACAATGATAAAAATGTTTTTAATGTCATCCCAACCCAAATAAACCAAACACAAAAATAAAATAAAGAGACATTTTACAGCGCTTATCTTAAAAAGCGCTGTAAAAGATCCTTTTAAAAATAAAATAATGAGTGTTTTATACCTTTTACAGCGCTTTTCACACAAAGCGCTGTAAACGACTCTTTTGAAAGTGAGTAAAAAAGACATTTTACAGCGCTTATTTGACAAAGCGCTGTAAAAAAGCTTTAAAAATAATATTCATCAGACACCTAATTTCTTCAAACACCTTGTACGCATCATGGGAATCCAAAAAACATCAGACACAAACCCATTTCTTCAAACACCTTGTACGCATCATGGGAATCCAAAAAACATCAGACACAAACCCATTTCTTCAAACACCTTGTACGCATCATGGGAATCCCCAAAAACACCAGACACAAACCCATTTTTCGCAACATGGCAATGATCCTGAATACCAATTAAGTTTCGATTTAAGAAGGAAAGAGAATGTAAAGAGATAAAAAGGGTGTTGAGGTGGAGATTGAATTGTGAAAGAGTAAGCTTTGATGTTTGTGAAGAAGATGCATAAAAGGAGAAGAGTTTGGTGAAGAGGAAGGGATTTTTGTGGTGACCAGTTACTACTATGTGGGTTTTGCATGCATGTTGAGCTTGTTTAAAAAATAACATAACATAACAAAACACAAAAACAATAAGGCCTTTTACAGCGCTTATTTGGAAAAAGCGCTGTAAAAGAGCCTTTTAAAATTAACATAAAGAGACATTTTAGAGCGCTTATGTGGAAAAGCGCTGTAAAAGGCTTTAAAAAACATTCATATAACATAATAACACACGGAGGTCTTTTACAGCGCTTATTTGGGAAAAGCGCTGTAAAAGAGCCTCTTAAAATTAACATAAAGAGACATTTTAGAGCGCTTATGTGTAAAAGCGCTGTAAAAGGCATTCAAATAACATAATAACACACGGAGGTCTTTTACAGCGCTTATTTGAAAAAAGCGCTGTAAAAGAGCCTTTTAAAAATTTAACTAAAGAAGCCTTTTAGAGCGCTTATGTGTGAAAGCGCTGTAAAAGGCATTCATATAACATAATAACACACGGAGGTCTTTTACAGCGCTTATTTGAAAAAAGCGCTGTAAAAGAGCCTTTTAAAAATTTAACTAAAGAAGCCTTTTAGAGCGCTTATGTGTGAAAGCGCTGTAAAAGGCATTCATATAACATAATAACACACGGAGGTCTTTTACAGCGCTTATTTGAAAAAAGCGCTGTAAAAGGCATTCAAATAACATAATAACACACGGAGGTCTTTTACAGCGCTTATTTGAAAAAAGCGCTGTAAAAGGCATTCAAATAACATAATAACACACGGAGGTCTTTTACAGCGCTTATTTGAAAAAAGCGCTGTAAAAGAGCCTTTTAAAAATTTAACTAAAGAAGCCTTTTAGAGCGCTTTACAAAATAAGCGCTGTAAAAGGCTTATAAAAAGCGCTGTAAAAGTGTTACGTATATATAACAGTTACCTCTTCAGTTTCCTCTTCATTACGTAACCTTCATCTCAACCTTCATTTCTTCTCTTCTTTTGCAAACCCTATCATCCCGTCCTTTACGAACCTTATTTCCACGATCATCTCCTTCATTTCGAACCTTATTTCCATCCAAGATCATCTCTCCCATTTCACACAATATATTTTCATTGAAATACGTAACCCTCATTACGTATTTCTTCAAACCGTATTTCTGTGAACCATATTTCTGTGAACTTTCTGCAAACCCTCTTTTCTTTGCATTTCGTCTTTCTTCGAACCATCATTATTCAGGTATTGATGTTATTAAATTTTTGTAATCATTAGAATGCATGTTGAGCTTTTTTAAGATATACTGATACATGTTGAGTTTGTTTATAATAATGCATGATCCATGTTGAGCTTGTTGATGTTATACTAAAGTGCATGTTGAACTTGTTGTAGTTAAATGGATACAAACAAAGATTTAGAAGTTCAAAATGAAGAAGTTGGCACCTCTAAGACTTACGAAAAAGAAGTCAAACGTGGTGCAACTATCATGCAAAGGGTGATTAAAGCACGGAGCAGTGGCATTAAATTTGAGGTATACTATATATACTCTGTTTGCTGTGTGTTTTTTTATCTTTTTTTAGGGTTTAGGGCATGTACTTACTATATGAGTTTATTAGGTTGGCTGGAACGAGAGTGGTCAGCCAGTTGACCCCAACAGCTCCATGTTTGTAAGCTACATTGGGGCTGTTGTTCGTCAAAATGTCCCAATAACAATAGACAACTGGAGAGATAAGGCGTTGAAGGATGCCAAAGATATCATCTGGAATGACATTCAAGTAAATATTTTGATCTACTCTTTTGTCATTTATAATTTTTTTTCTGTAAAATACATTACTTATAATTGTTTTCATTGCAGACCACTTTTGTTCTTGATGAGGAACGAAAGTCATATGTTTTGAGAGTTGCTGGGAAAATCCATCGTGGATTTAGATCCCATCTCTCAAATTTCTATCTAAAAGATAGAGAAGGAAACACAAATGCTGAACCTCCAAAGATATATCAACATTATATATCAAAGGATGAATGGAGTGCATTTGTTTCCAAACGTTCTGACCCGGCGTTTGTCGTAAGTGATTAATTTATTAGCATTTGTGTTTTATTATTCATATTCGTAGCGTATTTTAAATTTTTACACAATTGCTATTTTTTTTTTATATAGAATATTAGTAAGGCAAATCGCGAACGGGCAAGCAACCCAAAACACCCATACAAGAAATCACGTATGGGATATGCACGCCTTGAACAAAAAATTGTAAGTAATTAAACATCACTTGTAATTTGTATTATAAACTATAGTGTGTAACTAATTTGTATTATTTTGTTTATGATTTTAACGAATAGAGAAAAGACACCCAAGCCGATCAACCCTTGGGTCGTCATATCTTATGGAAGGAAGCGCGTGTTAACAAAGAAGGAGTGGTTGATAATGAAAATGTCAAGAAAGTTGTAGAACTTTGTGTAAGTATATTATCACTTTAATATTTTTTAATATTGTATTTTAAAAATGCTATTGAACTTATCTTTTTAATGTTACATGTATTTTAGGAAACTATTGAACAAAGTTCTGAAACTCAAGAGGGCAACAAGGATACGTGCAGGGACATTCTTGGGAAAGTGTTTAATGTCCCTGAGTATTCCGGTCGAGTGAGGGGGAAAGGATTTGGCGTAACTCCCAAAAGCTTTTTTCCTCAAGAGAAGCGCCAAAAACCTTCCAACGAGGAAGTATTAGAGAAGCTCAGAATCTTATCGGAGCAAGTGGCACTCTTGGTGAATACGAATAAAGAGAAAGCGCTGTAATATGTACGCCCATATATGAAATTATGGGTGGGCATATTACAGCGCTTTTGTGAGAAAGCGCTGTAATATGCACACCCATAACTCATATGACGGGGTGCATATTACAGCGCTTTTTGTGAAGAAGCGCTGTAAAATGTGCATAACAAGCGCGCGTTGTATTTACATGTTTTATAGCGCTTTTATAAAAGCGCTGTTGTATCATTTACAGCGCTCGTTTCCACAGCGCTTATTTTTTTGAAAAAGCGCTGTAAATGGCTTAAAAAAAGCGCTGTAAAAGCCGTTTTTTCGCGTAGTGTATAGATGAAAAAATGATTGAGAGAGAAAACTCATTTTAGTAGGATAGAAAGTTATATTCTTCAAAACAGATATTTAAATTTACGATAGATAATTGTATGCATATTTAAATTAAAGTACTAATTATGTGTATTGTTAATTAATTTTTATGCTAATAATTTTGTTAATATGAGGTTTGAATAATTCTTGTATTCCATTAATACAATAATTTTGCTTATAAAAAAATTCATCTTAATTTTAACTCCAAAATCAGTTGGTGTGAGAGGAAGATATTATACTCTTTTTTTATAAACCAAATTATTGTATTAATGGAATACAACTGTTACTTAAAGCATTAGCATTGGGATTAAGAGTCCATTGGATTGATAAAATAAAATATCCTCTCTTCATAATAAAATATAAATTAAAATATATACATTTTAACTCAATTTTGTCTAAATATATGTATTTTTTAGTTAAAACTCTGTTATTTTTAAAACTCCATCAACGTTTTTAATTCATCAACCGGTGGGACTAATTATATACACATTAGACATTAGTTATAGCAATGTGCTTCATTAACGTGTTTTAATTTATAGTTCAATTTCACTGAAGTTACGGACTTTTCAATAAGAACTAATTGTAGTTACTGATCACCTCACTAGTGTTCGGTTTAATTAATTAAAGAATGAAAGGTTCAAAGAGATCAGAAAATTATGTATAAAAATTTATTATGTGGCTGTGGTGAAAATTAAAAAATTTGACCAAGAGTTATTATGAATTACTTTTGAGTGTTGCCTTGGTGAAGTGAGAGATACTGCACATGGTAATAATGAATGGGTGGTGGATACTGGTTACTATAAATCGTGTACTTCATTCGTGCAAGTATTCATCACTCCCGCTTTTTTTCTTAAATATTTTATTTCAATTTACGGTATTTTTGTGGAAATATTTTAGAAGATTAAATTTATATTTTAATATATATTTAATATTTTAAAAAATATTTTAAAATAAGATTTAATTGCAGTTTTAATCTTTTTATTATTATCAATTTACGGAATTAGTTTATCAATTTTAAAAATCGACTGTTTTTAACATATTCTTAACTGAATAATATTTTTTCTTGTTTGTTAGATAACCAAAAGTTTTCATACAAGGAGAGATAATCAAAATAGTTACCAATGAGACAAAAACTGAAAAGCAACATAAAGTCCTAATAATAAGGGAAAAACTAATGACAACATGAAACAAACTAAAGGGAAGCAAAAACAATTGTAAATTACAAAAAGATAACTCTAATACCCCCTCAAGATGTAGAGTGACTGCCTTCACTCCAACCTTGGACAAGAGATTATGAAACGTTTGAGGTTCTAAGGGTTTTGTAAGGATGTCAGCAAGTTGAGAAGCACTTGGAATTGGTAGAAGATGAAATAACCGAGCTTGAAGCTTCTCGTGAACCAAATGACAATCAATGTCAATGTGTTTCGTACGCTCATGAAAAGTGGGATTAGCAGCAATATGGCGCTCGAATTGACTGTCACAATATAAGATAGCCAATGAAATGAAAAGAATGCAAAAGTCTTGTAAAAGATACGTCAACCATTGAATTTTGCATATAGTAGAAGCAAGTGCAAGATACTCCGCTTCGAATGATGATCGAGAAACAATAGTTTGTTTCTTTGATTTCCACAATATTAAGGAATTGCCCAAGAAAATATAGTAACTAGTGACTGAGCGGCGTGTATTACTCCATGTAGCCTAATCTGAATTCAAAAAACCCTTGAGTTGGACAGAAAAATATGTTGGAAAATACAAGCCTTGACCAGGAGAGGATTTGATATAGTTGCATGTAAATGGAGGACAATATGTGAAGATAAAAATTGTCTTAGATGTTGAACTGTAAAATTTAAATCTGGTCGAGTAAAAGTTAAATAGAGAAGGCGTCCAATGAGGCGACAATATGCAGTGCAATCAGTGGAAGACGAAGCAGCACAATCATCAGAGTTCTATGATCAAACCATTGGTGTTGTCACTAGTTTAGAGCCCAACATACCTGCATCAGTTAATAAATCAGTGGAATATTTCAATTGAGAGACGTAAATTCCAGCACTTGAACGAGCGACTTCAAGGCCAAGAAAGTAGCATAAGTTATCAAGATCCTTGATACAGAAAGCAAAATCCAATTGAGCTTTGACAACATTAATCTCATCCAAATCATTACCAGCGAGTATTAAATCATCGACATAAACAAGCATAGCAGTGAAAGAAGCGACAATAGACTTAGTGAAAAGAGAGTGGTCAAATTGTGATTGATGATATCTAAGAGAAATGAAGAAGGACGATAACTTAGCAAACCATTGACGGCTTGCTTGTTTTAGTCCATATAATGATTTTAACAAACGAAAAACTTTGTTTGAAGGAACCATAGACACTTTCTCATTGAGGTCACAATTCAAGAATAATTTTAACCATATACACTTTCTCATTTAGGTCCCTGTGCAAGAATGCATTATAGACATCCAACTGTTGTAGAAACCAATTCTGAGTTAAAGCAAGGGTTATAAGCAAATGTACTATAGTCATCTTAGCTATGGGAGAAATCCTATCAAAAAAGTCCAAGCCTTCTGTCTTAGTGTAGCCTTTGGCAACAAGTCGAACTTTATAGCATTCAATAGATCCATCTGCTTTGTATTTAATTTTATATACCCACTGACATCTAGTAGGGTTTTTCCAGGTGGCATGTCAGTGATCTCCCAAGTATTATTGAGTTGAACAACATGCAATTCTGCATTCATAGCAGAAATCCAATGGTTGAGTTTTGAAGCTTGAGTGTAACATGATGGTTCATAGTGGATAGATGCTTATAGAAGAAAGTGTTTGTTATTAGAGGAAAGAATAGCATTAGAAACAACAAATTGGATAGGGTAAGGTGTGGAATTGGTAGATATGTGGTGACATACAAAATTATTCCGATGGTTTTTTGTGTTATCTTGTTGACTTTCTAATGGGGGTAATAAGAGAATGGAAAATTGGTGGAGGGTATGTGTTTAAAGTGTTGGCATGAGGTAAAGGTGTGGTGAAAGATCGGGAAGGACGTTGGGAAGAATGAGAACTATTTTCAGATGTAGGCATGAAATTATCAGCATAGGTGAAAACAGAATCAAACTAGGACAATGTGTTTAGAGTAGGGATTTTGAAATATAAACTAGGATCAAGAATTACATGAGACTCAGCAAATGGAAAACAATCTTCATAAAACTGAACATTACTTGATATGAATAGTTTTTCGGAGGCTAACTCCAATAAAATGAAGCCTTTAACATCTTGCTTGTATCCGAGAAAGACACTTTTTCTAGCCCTTGGATCTAATCTATGCCGCCCTTGCAGTAAAGTAGAAGCAAAGGCAAGGGATTTAAAAACCTGTAAATGATCAATGGTTGGAGGAGAATTATGTAGAACTTCAAAAGGAGACCTGTATTTGAGGACAATAGAAGGCAATCTATTGATGAGATGAATGCCATGAGTAACTGCATAACACCAATAATCCTTTTGAATGTGACTTTGAAAGAGAAGAACTCTAGTGACATTCAAAATATGTTTATGTTTGCGTTCTGCAACGACATTTTGTTCAGGAGTTTCAACATGGATGATGCCAAGACTATCATAAAAAGAAGGCATGATGAAAATTGTCAATAATGCATAATAACTTAAAATATTGTATGTGTTTTCCATAACATAGTCGATTTCGTGATAAAAAACTTGTAGACTCATTTTTAAGTAATATCGATTATTGGAGCAATTTTACTTGAATTAACTTAGAACAAAATCGCTAAAATCCTGTGAAATCATACGATATTATATTTTTACAAAAATTTTAAATATCTTGCCCATTACCATAAAACTAAAAAACTCATATCTCCAATCTTCCTCTACATGTTTTCAGATCAACATACATTTTTCCTCCAAATCAGAGTCTCTCCTTCTTAGCGTGACTAAGACATACAATCGACTCTAGAGAAATTGACAGGGACGCAAATTGGGAAGAGAACGTCAACGACAAGACTAGCACTGCGTGCGTGGCTACGGCGGCGTGGACGTACGATACTTGGATTCGTGGTAGTGATTTAGCGGTGCTTGGGTTATGTTACCAACATTTTTTATTGATAGACTTTTAATTTGTTTAGAATTCTATCTTTTAGTAATTTACTAATTTTGCTACCATTTCATTCTCTATATATACCATGTCGCGGTTCAATTTACAATTTATTTTTAATTAAGATACAATTTCTTCAAATAACATTTTCAGATTTGTTATGCCATTTGGCCGTGTTTTTTTTTTTTTTTTAATATAAGATTTGATGATTCAAACAGTACTCTACTTTCAAATAATGTTGTTAATTTTGATTTTGATCCTAATATTAAAGATACTTTATCATTTGAAGAAGAATTTGATGAAGTTGGAGATAGAGATGGAGATGATGTTTTGGATTTTTTTTAAAAATTAGCTCTTGTTTTTTAAATGATTTTAAGTTTAAAAACCTATGTATTTATGATTTGTTGAGATAATTAAGTAATTTGGTACAAATTTATAAGTATGACATTGTATTATGGTGATTTGATGTTTTTTTTTTGTTGCTTTATAATAGAGTTGAAATAATGTATTTATGGTAATATATAATTATATATGTCATGTGTATATTATTTTTAATTACATTTTAATAAGAGGTAAACTCATACAAGATTAGGATTCAAGTTCACGTAGATAAAATGAGTTTAGCAGAGAGATTTTTATACTAGTTTTCAACAATTGTTGTTACATCTAGTTATTCCCTTACAAAGAGGTTTTGCCCTAATATAGTAAGGATTTAATCATCTAAAATATTTTTAACCCAACCTCTTCGGTCTTTGAGTATTCTCAAAACTTATCCAAACTAAGTATTGTTTTCTTGTATTTCAGACATTGAGTATTGTCAAGCCTCTCCAAACACTGTGTATTGTAATGCTTCTAGAGGAAACCAAAAGTACAATCTCTAATTTCCTCAAGACTTTTGGCTTCACTCATCTATTGAGTTGAGTGTATTCTTTATCCTATCTCTCCATGCTACACAAATATTGTTTACTCTACCTCTCTAGACATTTCCACTAGATGTCTTCTAGTCTTCTCAGTACCTCTAGAAACTTTATTTTGAAGAACCAAAAATTTACCTGTCTCTTTAGACTTTCCTTTAACATAAAGAAGGTTTCCACTACTAGGCTAATTCACAAACATACAAATTTGTAAATGAATTGAGATAAAGTTTGTCTAAGAACTCTAATTTTCATCAAAAGAATATTACAATATATCTTATACCAATTTGAGTTTAAAGTTCATTTAGAATTAATTATGCTTATACTTGATTGATGTACACAAATTTCTAATGAGTCCCATTAGAGATGATATTTCAATTTCATATCTCTTTTTCAAGACTTTTTCATTTGATATAAAATGTTCAGAACATAGTCTTAGATCTTTTCACTTATCATTGTGGATGTAATAACAATCATTCATAGTGTGGATATAATAGCCAACTTTGTTCAAATGAATAAATTTCGTTATATACCAATGAGAATTTTCCCGTTGATAAAAGATTTGTTAGCTATGCAGAAGAGTTGTTACATTTGTACAAAGAGTTGTTGACTATGTTGACATCTTGTAACTTTATAGGTTGTATCATACTTTTTACTTTTCAAATGATAAGATACCCACTACAAGGAATTTGTTTACTGCGCGACAGGTATCACTACAAGAATTTTGCCATATACCAAAGGTTATTTTTAGTGACACATATAAATGTCGTATATATAGATATAATAACAACGAACACCAAACAAGAAGTCCATGGTATAAATAGGTATTTAGAGATAGGTATTTACTGACAAAGTTAAATAATTATTATAGAGCAGCCCGCCCCAAAACAAATTTCTCAAAATAAAAAATTTCATAGTCCCACTCCAAAACTTTTCATTCCCGCTGCAAAATCTCTCAAATCCTCAATTTGTACAAGAGCTGCTTCGAATACCCTCCTCTCCACCCGATACCTCCATTTGCAACATCGCCGCCACCGCTGCAATCTTCAACGAGCAACCTTCCTTCAACGAGCAACCTCACCACAACCACTGATACAACCTTCAACGAATAGCCTCGTTGTCGTCGTCACCGCAATCTTCAACGAGCAACCTTGTCGTTGCCGCTGTAATCTTCATTTAGCAACCTTCCTTCAACGAGAAACCTAATCGGTCGCCGCCGCTGCAATCTTCACTTCCCGCCGTCGGCCAAAAATCTTATCAATGAGCAACCTTCACGATACCAACAAATGTTTGAAACTTAAAAAAAGGAAAAAACAAAAACATTTTTTTTAAAAAATTACTAATCATCATTTTGTGGCGTTTAAAAATGTTGCAGTTAATAATGGCTCAATTAGTGTCTGCTAGAAACAATCGCTCCTAACGCCTTAAACTGTTGTTCCAGAATTACTGATTGTTGTAGCAGAAGAATCTTGAGTATATAGAATCATGTATATGATGTATACAATGTATGTAGACTCACACAATTAGCAAGCAAAACATGTTTAATTAGAATTCAAAGGATCCCCTTGATTTTGATAAACATGTTATGTTCTAGCTTAGCTTGTATTAGAATTATGATTTTACTTTTCACTTTACTTACCAAAATTACATAAGAAAGTTAGTTCCTTTGGAATTTAAGCAGTGACAATGATTATTCTCTTCCGGATGAGGTTATATTTTGTGATTTTCAATTCATATAGCGCTCCCAAACGTTCAACTTATACAGTGTTAGAAGCTCTCGAACAAGCTTCTCAAAACATACAAACCAATCCAGATTTTCCAACTCCACACTATTCTTTCCACCGATTCAAATCTCTCCCAACACCTCGACAAACTCAAAATCCTCATTGACTCGCTCAATAACTCTAAACAGACTCTCCGTTCCTTCCTAACTCGTCCTCTCTCAATTCACTCCATCTCCAAACTTGCATCCTCCATATCTTTATTTGAATCTATATTTTAGAATATGTAGGATGAGAATAAACATTGCTTTGTTTTTAAGATTGAAGATGAAGATGATTAAATTTTTTTACACCACGCCAAAAATGACATTTTATAGCGCGCCTTTTATAGCGCATATTAAGTACAAGTGTTGTTCTATAATATTTTAAAAATAAAGGAGGATACAACAACACTTTTTTGACAAGCGTTGTGGAAAAAGCGTTGTTGTAGGGTCATATAAGGCCACATAGCGCTTGCACATAATGTTTACAAGGCTTTTACAACGTTTTTCAAAAGCATTGTAAACTGAAGTGCCCTCACATAATGCTTTACAGCGCTTTTGGAGCGCTACAAGCGCTGTAAAATATAGCGCTCCCACCTTATGTTACATAGCTTTTAAAGCGTTTTTTTGACAAGCGCTGTAAAAGACTTGCGCTTTGACATAATTAAATGACCTATTAGAGCGCTTTTTATACAAGCGTTGTAAAAGACTTGCGCTTTCACATAATTAAAAGACCTATAAGAACGCTTATTATACAAGTGCTGTAAAATCATTCACTTTAAATAAAAATCATTTACTTTAAATAAAAATCATTTAATTTTAATAAATAAAAACAAATTTAATACATTGTCCTAACCCTATGAACCATCCTCTCCTCTACTCTACGAGCCCTCCTCTCCTGTACTGTGCACCGATCTTCTGCTCCTCCTTTAAAAATAATTGGATACGTTGTCTCAAGTACTGTATTTATTAATTTGTTGTTGTCACTAAAACTAATAAACTGTTACATAATAAATCATATAAAATCTATTCTTTTTTGAAATTTGTTGATCTGTTCTATTTTGAAATCAAACTTGGACCTTGGTTTCCATTTTCCAACATTAGATGTGTACTATATATTAGTATAATGTTATCAGTAGCTTATTATTTGTGTAATTGCATTTATATAGGTCATATAAAATGGAACTGAAATGGATGTCTGCCAATTGATTGTCAAAAGAGTATGAAAATGGAGTGAAGGAGTTTGTTGAGTTTGCAGTGAAGAATGCAAAAGATCCAAATAGAGTCGTTTTTCGTTGTTTAAAATATTGTTTTGGAAAACGTGTTAAAGAAGATGAATTGGAAGGACATTTAGTATGGCATGGAATTGATCAAAGTATGCATGTTGGATAAGACATGGTGAGAAGAAAAAAAAAAGGAAACATTCATTTTGAGAACGGTTCAACATATGCTTCAACTGATTTCGACACAGATACATATGAGCTGGACTGAGTTGAGAAGATTGCAAAAAGCAGTTGAAGAAGATCTTCGGGATTGTGCTAAAATGTTTGAGAGTTTGTTGAGTGATGCAGAGAAACCATTATATAATGGTTTTACTAAATTCACAAGACTGTCAGCGATATTAAAGTTGTACAACTTAAAAGCGAGTAATGGATGGTCGGATAAAAGCTTCACAAAATTATTAACACTCTTAAAAGATATGTTTCCAGATGATAATGAACTTCTCAGTCGAACATATGAGGCTAAACGAATTTTGTGCTCTATTGGCATGAGTTATGAAAGGATTCATGCGTGTCCTAACAATTGCATTTTATTTCGAAACGAATACGAATTACTAAAGGCGTGTTCGAAATGCGTTGTCTCTCGATATAAGAAGAAAAAATCTACTCCAGCAAAAGTCGTGTGGTATTTTCCTATAATACCAAGATTTAGGCGCATGTATCAAAGTGAAGAAGATTCAAAACACTTAACATGGCATGCAAATGAAAGAATTAGAGATGGAAAGTTTCGACACCCTGTAGATTCTCCACAATGGGCAAAAATTGATCACGAGTATCCTGAATTCGGGATAGAGTCAATAAATCTACGACTTCCATTTTCTACTGATGGAATGAATCCACATGGTCTTCAAAGCATCTCACGCAACAGTGGCTTGTGATTTTGTTGATTTTTAACCTACCTCCATGGTTATGAATGAAGCGTAAGTTTATGATGTTGTCTTTGTTAATTTCTGGACCCAAACAATTGGGGAATGATATCGACGTATACTTGCCTCCTTTAATTGAAGATTTAAAAAATATGTGGGAGACATGTCTGGAAGTTTATGATGGGTATAAGAAATAATGTTTCAATTTGAAGGATATGTTGTTCGGCACAATTAATGATTTTCCAACATATGGTAATTTATCATGATATAGCATTAAAGGTCAGTGTGCATGTCATATATGTGAAGATAGTACAAATTGAATGCGGTTGAAGCATTTTAAGAAGAATGTATTTCTTGGACATCGTAGAATTTTACCTTATAGTCATCAGTATCGTGGGTGGAGAAATGAATTCAATGGAAAATCAGAGGAAGGTAAAGCTCCTTTAGCACCGAATGGATAGAAAATACTTGAAAAAGTACAAGGTTTGACCAACAAATTTGGCAAACCTTTTGCGGGAGAGCTGGTCAAAATTGGGTGGAAGAAAAAGTCAAATTTCTTTGAATTGTCATTTTTGAAGTCATTGTATATAAGACATTTCCTCGATGTGATGCATATTGAAAAATATGTATTTGATAGTGTTAATGGTACGTTACTCAATGTTCCAAGAAAGTCTAAAGATGGAATTGATGCAAGATTGGACTTGGTCGATATGGGAATAAGAAATGACTTGGGTCCCGCAAAGAAAGGAAATCGCACATATCTACCTCCAGCCGCTCATACTCTAACTAGAAAGGAAAAAATTATTTTATGTAAATTTCTTCACGAAGTTAAAGTCTTGAAGGATACTCTTCAAACATTAAAAATTTAGTTTGTAAGAAAGACCTCAAGTTAAAAGGTTTGAAGACCCATGATTGTCATATTCTAATGAAGCATTTGCTACCAATAGGTATACGTTCCATTTTATCTGAAAAAGTTTGACGAGCCATAACTAGATTATGTTTCTTCTTCAGGGAAATTTATAGTAAAGTGATCGATCCTTTGAAATTACCGACATTGCAGAGGGACATTGTTGTTACTTTGTGTGAGCTTGAAATGTATTTCCCACCCTCGTTTTTTGATATAATGTATCAACTTACTATTCATCTTGTTAAGGAGACACAACTTTGTAGGCCAGCTTATGTGAGATGGATGTATCCGATAGAACATATATGAAAATATTAAAAGGTTACGTAAAAAGTAGAAGTTGACTAGAAGGTTGTATTGTTGAACGATACATTGTCGAAGAAACTGCTGAATTTTGTACTGAATTTCTGTCCAATGTTGAATCCATAGGGCTTCCCATGTCTCGTCATTCGGGAAGAATATCAGGAGAAAGGATAATTGGAAAGAGACTAATGACTATATAAAGGACATAATGGGAGCACGCACAATTGTATGTTCTACACAATGATAATGAGGTTCAACTGTATGTTACAATACACATGGATCAGTTATCTAGTTTGAACATGAATAGGAATCGAAATTGGATAACTCGAGAGCACAATCGTAGTTTTATAACATGGTTAAATAATCACATAAAGTCAAAGTTTGATATATACCCAATATCAATTTCACAGAGATTGAGGTGGCTAGCAAATGGTCCGAGTTTACATGTCTTTTCTTACACCGGTTATGTATATAACGGCTACACATTTTATACCAAATAACAAGATGATCAAACAACTATGCAAAATAGCGAAGTCACACTCGTAGCTAAAGCGATGCATATCTCAAGTGCAAAAGACAAAAACCCAATATATGCAAATCTATCATATTTTGGGGTTATCGAGCGCATATGGGAGTTAGACTACCCAATGTTTCGTGTTTCAATATTTGATTGCAAGTGGGTCGATAATAATAATGGCATTCGGATTGATAAGTCAGGGTTCTTGCTTGTCGATTTTAATAGGGTGGGATACAAAGTTGAGCCTTTTATTTTAGCGTCGCAAACTCAACAAGTGTTTTATGTCACTGATCCTACTGATGATAAGTGGTTCATTGTCCTATCGACCTATAAAATAAGTGATGATAACAAAAATGATGAAGATATTGGTAATGATATTTTCTTTGCAACATCACAACCACATGAAATTGATTCAACTGATGATGGTTTATATCTTAGAGATGATCATGATGAGGGAATTTGGATTAATCCATCGTTTCCTATCGTTAATGGACAAACAAATGTGAATCCCACCAGGAAAAGAAGAAGGGCATCTTAATGTGTTTAATTGTTTTATATAAGCCATGTAATCTGAACTGAGTTCATGTAATTTAATTGTTTGATCTGCCAGAATTTAGCATTTTAGTATTTAGCTTGAACTGAATTTGATTTTCTACTTATACTTATTTTCTACTTATATTTAGCTTGATCTTAGTGTTTTATACTAAGTTCATGTAATTTAA
>NC_021164.2:30995403-31033564 GCF_000331145.2 Cicer arietinum
TATATATATATATAGGTATTTAACTAATTATTTGGAAGAAGAAAAAAATCCAAATATAGGTATTTTACTTGAACTGAACATAAACTTGTAATTTTACAGCGCTTTTGTCAATAAGCGCTATAAAAGCCTTTAAAAACAATAAGGAGGTCACAAAGCTTTGTTTTATACTACGTTAAAGAGGTATTTTAAAGCGCTTGTTGCAAAAGCGCTGTAAAAGACTTTTAAAAATACAACGCCTGTTACATAAGAAAACAAAGAGGTATTTTAAAGCGCTTTTTGGAGAAGCACTATAAAATGCTTTTAAAAAATAAAATAAGGATGTCTTTTACAACGCTTTTGGACAAGCGCCTTAAAATGCTTCTAAAAAACTCTGTAATAGGCTTTTAAGAAATAAAATAAGGAGGTCTTTTACAACGCTCTTTCAAAAAAATGTTGTAATAGAGTTTTATATATAACTGTAAACCGCTTCAGTTTCCTCTTCATTACATAAACTTCACTACACTTCAGTGCCCTCCTCCTCTTCATTGTTCTTCTCATTGTGAACCCTACTGTCCCTACAAACCATATTGCCAACCATCTTCATTGCAAACCATCTCTATCTTTGTTACTATCCCTACCAACATTATTACGTACTCTTCTCATTGAAATACGTAACCCTCATTACGTATTTCTACAAACCCTACTCTGTCCTACGAACCGTTTGTATTTCTGCACATTCTTGTTGTTCCTTCTTAAATGAAGTCGTAACCCTACAAACCCTTCGTATTTCTTCACACTCTTCAGGTATTGTATTTATTAATTTTTTGTTGCACTAAAATGCATGTTGAACTTATACTACTACGTACTTAGACTACTTCATGTTGAACTTGTTGTAGATAAATAGATTCTAACAAGGCTTTGGATCGTCAAAATGAGGAACTTGTCAACACTAAGACTTATGAAAATGAAGTTAAACGTGGTGCAACCATTATGCAAAATGTCATAAAAGCAAAAAGTAAAGGCATAAAATTTGAGGTATACTATACTTTGTTTGCTGTTTATTTTTTATCTTTTTTGAAAGCATGTACTTAATATATGAGTTTATTAGGTGGGATGAAATGAAAGTGGCCAGCCAATTGAGCCCAACAGTTCCATGTTGGTAAGTTATATTGGTGTTGTTGTTCGTCAGAATATCTCAATTACAATTGACGACTGGAGAGATAAGGCTTTGAAGGATGCAAAAGATATATTGTGGAATGATATAAAAGTAACTTTTTTACTCCAATTTTTTGTTACTTATAATTTTTTCAATTGAAATATTTTACTCAAACTATATCTTTATTTGGTTTGCAGTCTGCTTTTGATGTTGATGAGGTGAGAAAAACTTACGTGTTGAGAGTTGCCGGAAAAATACACTGGGGATTTAGATCTCATGTGTCAAACTACTACCTAAGAGATCGCGATGAAAATATGAATGTTGAAGCTCCCAAAATATATAAACACTATATATCAAATGACGAATGGAGCGCATTTGTAGCTAAACATGCAGACCTCACGTTTGTGGTAAGTGATTAATTTATTATTCATATTCATAGCGTATTTTAAATTTTTAAATGATTGTTAATTTTTTTATATAGAGTATATAAGTACGGAAAATCACGAGAGGGCCAAAAATCCAACACATCCATAAAAAAATCTTGTATGGGATATGCACATTTAGAGCAAAAAATTGTAAGTAAACGTCACTTTTATATAATGTGGTACGTTATAAATTATAGTTTCTAACTAATATTTTGTTTATGATCTTAACAAATAGCTTTTGTTTATGTCTTAATGAATAGCTACAAGAGACCAAATCCGATCAACCATTGGGTCGTCATATTTTTTGGAAGGAGGCTCGTGTAAATAAAGATGGAGTTGTTGATAATGAAAATGTTCAAAAAGTGATACAACTTTGTGTAAGTATATTATCACTTTAATGTTTTTTAATATTGTATTTTAAAAATGATATTGAACTTATCATTTAATCTTACGTGTATTTTAGGAGAATCTAGAACAAAGTTTTGAAAATCAAGAGGACAACAAACAAGTTAGTTGCAAGGACATACTCGATAAAATATTTAATGTTCCTAAATATTCCGGTTGCGTGAGGGGGAAATGATTTGGCGTAACTCCAACCCGCTATTTTTCATAAGAGAAGCGCCAAAATCCATCTAATGAGGAAGTATTAGAGAAGCTCAAAGTCCTAACAGAGCAAGTGGCGTTCTTGGTGAAGACGAATAAAGAAAAACAACTTTCGGATCAGCTCAAACGTGAAATACAAATGGAGAGTGAAAACGCTAGTTGCAACATTGGTCTTAAAAGTCTTCCCGAGGTAATTAATTACTTAATAAAATAAGAAATTCATTCAACCTAATTGTTTCACATACTTATGTATTAACCATTGATTTAGGGTGTCTCTACTTGCGTGTTGTATTTATCCTCCCCTACTCATCGCAAGGTTGGAAAACGAACATTGTACAATACTTTGGGAGAAGTATTGCACAACACCTCAATCCCTGCCGACCATGTCAAAGTATCTCCCGTGATTGCTTTTGAACCAAATGCACCATTGCCTATACCGGAAAACGATGGAGATATGAAGTATTTGGGAGAAACAATAGATAGTTACGTGGCATGGCCCAAAAATCTTGTTGCCCTTGATAAGGTATGTTTAATAGAAATGTATGTTTAATTGATATGTATATTTAATTGCACGATATATGATTATGATTGATTATATTTAATTGATGATTTTTTCTGCTGTTAACTTTAATTTCACATTTATTTAGATTCATACAAAGTCTAAAGGAAATGACAAGAAGATTCCCCGCAACGAGTCAGTGATCACGTCACCGGAAAAGGTTTGTCACATTTATTCTGGCAGGTTTGTCATTTTTTTTCAGATTCAATTAACTAACAAACTGATTAACCTCATTTTTTCATATTCAATCAAAACCACCCGCACAACAAACCTGCCAGAATAAAGCCGCACCACAGCTGGATGTTCGTGGTAAAAATAAAGCTAGCAAACTTCAAAATTTGGAGGTTAATAAAGCTGCCAAAATTAAAAAACTGGATCAGGGTAAATCAGTTGCTGATCCTAAAATAAGTCATCAACGCCTTGCTCGATTTGGGTCGTGTCTTGACATACAAGCAAAAAAGAATATGGACAACAACGATTCACGTATCATAAGCATGGAGAAAACTATTTTCGGAGATGAGTATGAAGAACTACTTGAAAAAGAGCACATATACGAACTTCTCAATCATAAGGAGCTGAGTGCTACTGTCATCAGCTTATACATTAGGTAAAATACTTTATTTAAGATAAAAATTACTTTTAATTTAATTTATTGGTAATTAATTTAATTTGATATGTCAGATAGATTTTCATTCTCTTTCCGCATAAGCTTTCAATGTTTAAACTCAATCCAGTTAATGTAAAGAAATATGTTGTAGATATCCTATTGGGAAATAAAGAGAAGGATAAGTTGTTCCTTGCGCCATATAATTCAGGGTATTATATATTCTTTATTTATATCATTTTTAATTTATAAGATCTTAATTTATTAGTTGTGTAAACAAAATTGCCAATCAAACTTTTGTTGTTGTAGGGCACATTGGGTGATGTTTGCAATCAATGCGACATCTGAAGTTATATACTATTTAGATCCCTTGCACGGTCATTACAACAATCACTCGGATATAATGTGTTTGTTAATGCTATAATAATCACATTTATTTGATAGTGCTTTACAAGTTTTCCGAGCTCAAAGGGGTGCTACAATGTCGAAGCAAAAGTCAAATAACATCACATGGATTCCAATAAAGGTTTGAAATATATGCCTTTAAAATTTCATTAACAATCAATGCACAAATATTTATTGACATATATGTTTTATTTTATAGTGCCATGGTCAAACTAACAACATAGACTGCGGGTACTATATATTGCGATTCACGAAGTAGATTGTTGATATGAATCAAACTATAATCCCAGAAACGGTACGATATTTTCATTATATTTTGATTTTCATATATAAACTATGTATTTATTTGATTCTAACTTATATATGTTCAAATTTTATATCGCACATTACTTTGACAATTCCAGTCCAACATACTCTGAAAGAGATCTAACTGAAATAAAGGAAGATTGATGTAAGTATGTGATCAAAATGAAAATTATTTGATTTGCTGGGAAATTAACATGTTGCAAGGTTGTGAATATGTAAATGTAAAAAATATATGTTGTGTTGCAAGGTTATGTTGTGAATATGTAAAGTTATATAGTTCTGTGTTTTTGTGAATATTTAAATGTAAAAAATATGTAATTGTGTCAATATCATGTGCTGTTTGTAAACTGATTGTGTCAATATTGTAACACCCCGTTTTTCTAAGCGAGGGTATATTTTTTTTTTTTTCAAAAGTAAATAAACTAAAACAGAGGAATAAATAAAGAAATGTCTTTGGATAAATAATTGAGTCATTATAATTTACAAGCAGCGGAAAAGTTTCTCCAATTATAAATCCAAAACATTTACACAACATCAAATGGTACATGGAACCCATTCAAAGATGATGTCAAACTGATAATATTTGTATAAGTACAGTTTTCCAAACTAAAAATACTCCAAACCAAAAAAAGAAGGACCCCTAGTCCCTATACATCATCCTAATCTGATCATCCTACCAAAAAGCTATACACCCTGAGTAATCTCCACGCGCCCCGTGAGGTCCTCCTAACGTAACTGCAGTCAAGCGTTCCCATCTCCATTCCTGTCCGTAGGGTACGAACCGGTAGGGCCGTCCTGACTCTCATCTGAGGGCAAGGCCCAGATTTCCACAATAGTTGTAAAGGGTCACCAACCAGAAAATAACAGTTAACACATAGCAATTAAGTTTTTGAATGCTCAAAACAACTTTTCAACTAAGCACGCACCTTAACAGGATTTTCAATATGCGAAAAGTTCATACAGTACATTGCCAATGAAAATGAAGGTAAAATGCAGTTCTCGATCTCCTAATTAACACATAATAAAACAAGACATGGATAGATTCATGAGCAATTAATCATACAACTAAAACTGAGGATTTTCACTGAGCCAATCGATTGGGCAATCGATTGGGGTGAAGATTTTTAATGAAAATAGAATCCTGGGCTGAATCAATCGATTTGGCAATCGATTGACAGGATAACGGAGCCCCTGACTTAATACCAATCGATTTCCAAATCGATTTCCTGAAGGTTTTTAGTGAAATTTTGAACTCTGGCTTGATTCAATCGATTGGGCAATCGATTGACAGGATAGCTGAGCCCCTGACTTAATGGCCAATCGATTTCCAAATCGATTTGGTCGAATATGGATGAGTCCCTGACTTAGGCCCAATCGATTGGGCAATCGATTTCGTAAATGATTTTCGAAAAACTGATTACAAAATCGATTGGCTAATCGATTTTGTCCATTTGGCCAAGTCCCTGTTTACTATCCAATCGATTGGGAAATCGATTTCCCTGATCATTTTTCCAAAAATTCATGAATTAACCTAAGTCATTCCTAATCAAGTTCACAACTTAACACTTAGCAATTTCTACGCGATTACCACGGCAATTGGGATCTCGATAACCATCATACTTACACACAATAATCAACACATAACACTTAGCATTTTCAACGCAATTAACACGATAAATCAAATTCAAATCACTCAATCATAAAACTCAATCAAACACGACTCGTGTGCCAAGCACCCTAATGCAATGCGTATATGCCAAAATGCATGGACTCGGAATTCCAAACCAAAACCCTCCTCGAAGGGCCGTAAATCATAATTGTACCGCCTATCGCAGGCCAAAGTACCAATTACCGAGGTGCCACCTATCACGGGTCAGCACGATTTACTAAAATGCGTAAATCATAAACGTACCACCTATCACGGGTCAGTACAGTTTACCGAGGTGTCACCTATCACGGGTCAACACGATTTACTAAAAGAAAAAGCGGGAATCGTAAACGTACCGCCTATCACAGACCAGTACTGTTTACCTAGGTGCCACCTATCACGGGTCAGCACAATTCACCAAAAATGTAAATCGTAAATGTACCACCTATCACGGGTCAGTACAGTTTACCAAGGTGTCACCTATCACGGGTCAACACGAATTACTAAATAGTAAATCGTAAACGTACAACCTATCACGGGTCAGTACAGTTTACCAAGGTGTCACCTATCACGGGTCAACACGAATTACTAAATAGTAAATCGTAAACGTACAACCTATCACGGGTCAGTACAGTTTACCAAGGTGTCACCTATCACGGGTCGACACAATTTACCAAATGAAATGCATGAGCATACACAGACTCCATTCACAACAATCGTTAAGCAAATGCAGATATTAAAAGATTCCCCATTTTTAATACCCATTTAACTTAAACGACTTTCAAACAACATTAATTAAATAAGTCATTAAGAGATTCCCCGTTCTTAATACCGATTTAACTTAATGATTTTCAAAACAAAACGTTAAGCAAACAGTCATATTAAGAGATTCCCCATTCTTAATATACTTTTGACTTAAACGATTTTCTCGCAAAACATTCAGTAAACGAGTCATTAAGAGATTCCCCATTCTTAATACTCATTTACCGAAACGATTTTCAAAAACGATAGTTAAGTAACCGAGACATTAAGAGATTCCCCATTCTCAACGCCCAGTTAACTTAAACATTTTCCTCAAATACACATTAAGTAAACCGAGGTATTAAAAGATTCCCCATTTTTAATACTCGTTTAACTCTAATGGTTTTCAAATTCCACAGAAACAAATTCAAACATACTTTCACATTCAAACCATAATTCACAACAACCACACCAATTAACAAACATCAAGTACGAACACACCAAATACAACGAACACAAATCACGCAACATAACACCCAGATACATCAAATTTCATTTACCACGAAACATTCATCACTATAAACAAAACCTAACTCTAAGGTTTTTACCCATAACGCACTAGTTTCGTTTTTCCCCAAATCGATACATTTAACCCTAACAAATTCCTTCCCACACAACTACAGATAAGTCCCTAATGCAAGCTAGAAGTTTGGAAGGAGCCCTTACCTCAACGTTAGCTTTAACGCGCGTTTCCGGTACCGCGAGTAATTCCGGTAAAATCTCCGCTCGCAACGCCGCTTCCAAATTAGTTCACTAGCACCGTAGCGTGGTGGTGAGCAACTTTCCCTTCTATCTCTTCGAGAAATGAGGTTTGGATCTAGAAGAAACAGAGGGGTTTGTGTTTGGATCTCAAAACCGTTTTTCTTCGTTTTCGAATCAAAGAGGAAGAGTGGAGTTGCGAAAACCTTGATCTAACTCACACCCAACCTTGGGTCACTAGCTTTGAAGAAAAGGAAGCAACGAAAACGAAAAATGGAGAAGGATGGAATTTTGGGTTTTGCTCACGTGAGGTTCAGAGGAAGGAGATGGAAATTTGGAAATTTCCTTCCTTTCTTTTTCTTTCCTTTGTTTTTCCTTTCTTCCTTTTTCCTTCCTTCCTTTATATACTATTTTCTTTTCCTTTTTCTTCCTTCTAGTTTTCCTTTCTTTTTCCCTCCAAACAAACATATATAAATATAATAAATATAACTTAACAAATATCTCAAAATCTAGATATTTATTAAATTACCGTTTCACCCGAAACGCCTCAAATTCTCCGTAAAGGATTTTCCGCAGTTAAATTCAATTTATTTATCGACGAGAAATTCTAATTGGCATCGAAATATCTTTTTGATTATAAAACTCCAAAATATTATTAACTTTGGCTTAAAAAGCCTCCGAGCCAAAATCCAAAATACACCAAAAATACATAAATGGTACTTTAAAATTATGGGTCTTACAAATATCATGTGCTGTTTGTAAACTGATTGTGTCAATATGTAAAGTTACAAGTTTGTTGTGAACTGATTATGTCAATATGTAAAGTTATGTAGTTCTATTGTTGTAAACTGATTGTGTCAATATGTAAAGTTACAAGTTTGTTGCTATTGCTGTTTAAATGAAAAATATAGTAATTGTGTCAATATCATGTGTTGGATGAAAATGATTTTGGAAAAAAATTAAAAGACAACGGTTTCTTAAAAAAATGCCATAAAAAACATGTTTATACAAACAAGTGTTATTTTAAAAATTCCATTTACAGCGTTTTTTTTAATAAAAAATAGAATAAGAATGCACCTATTACAACGGTTTTTTTGAAAAAGCGTTGTAAAACTAGTACAACAAGCAGCGCGTTTTTAGAAGGGATTTACAACACTTTTTTTATATTAAAGAGCGCTGTTATATCTTTTTAAAGCGCTAGATACTACAACGCTTAATTTTTTGAAAAATCGCTGTAAATGGCTTAAAAAAGTGCTGTAAAATACTATTTTTCGCGTAGTGTTATTATTTAATTAGTTTTGAATTTTTAATAAAATAAATTTAATTTTAAATTTAAACAATGTTCAATCATCTTTAATGATACAGTCAGCATGTTCCATCTCATCAAATATTTACCTCATCAAGATTTTTTAATTAAAAAATACAAGTAAGGTTGTTTTTAAAAAAAAATTAAAATTACAAGATTGTAAATAAAATAAAAATTATGAGGATTAAAATGAAAAACATATATTTGCAATAATCAAAAACATATATAAACTTAATTTAAATAAAAAATATATTTAAAAGTCATAATTATATATATATATATATGACTAGAGGAAATACTATACTAAGTCCTATGTTCTCTTCATTTGTTATTTGTTTTTCTCCTGCTTTGTCTTCAACAAAATGGGTAATACAAATGAAAAAATAGCACAATACTAATAGATTCTACTCTTCAGAGCTAATATTATTTATACTCTTACTAGACTATACTATATACGAGACTAGACTGTATGATTTACGAGATTAATATACCAATTGAAGAAAAGAAATAAAAGACCAATAAAACGAACTAGATTTGCTACTAATTGAGGAAAAATAAGAGACTATTAAACGAACTAACTAATTAAGACACTAATTAAAAACACTCGATATACATATACCGATAAAGTACAAGAGAATGCTACACGACCTATTTAAACTAATCTAATCTACCACACAGTACTACTGAATTACTACTAAACCACATGTAAACTTATATTTAAAGAAACTTACATAATAAAGAAAAATAAAAGAAATGTACACACTGAAAAGAAGAAACAATAAAGCAATAAACACACAAGAATAAAAATAATAAAGCGAAAGAGATAAAACTCAATGCAATTGGATATTGTTCGACCAAAAGGATTAATCGAGTCTCTTTTTTGTTGATAATTAAACGGTCGTAGTTATCACATATGTTACGAATAACATCATTTTGCAGATAAATTTCATATTGAAAATATTAAATTTGATATTAAAAATAAACTTGAGAATTTGATACAAAATAAAGTTTCATAAAATATTTCATATTGATAATTAACGAAATATAAAAAAAAAAATATAAAATGCTCTATATATATAGCTAATAGAAACATAGTAAATTAGCTACTACTAACTACCTCAAACTAATTTTATTTTCTTTTAAAATAAAGAGAACAAAATACAACAAAAAATCTAAATGGAACAAAATATAAAACTAAGTGAAAATTTCAAGACTAGCAAGAATCACTGAGAAGTCTAGGCAGCTCCACTAGTGAACGCGACAAAAAGTCATCAACATAACTTAAAGGAACTCATGGAAAACCATATATTGATCATGATGACAACTCCGTCGCAAAAGTGAAGTAATAATCGACATCTCAAACACACATGATGAAAACAAAAAAGATCGAACTAAATTTAAATACAAATATTTTCCATTGGGGTCAAACACTATATTTGAGTATGGTGAAAGTGTAGCATCTATAAGGTTGGTACACTTAATCATTGTCTTTGATGTTGACATGGTAGTTTTCAAAACCAACTTCTCGAACTCAAAACATGGAAGACGACTTAGATCCGACACAAAGAAAGCAAAATTGACATAGTCGGTTATTGACTCATATGATAGAGGAACAAAGAACGATGCACGCTCATAATCACTAGATTTGCACAAAGAGTTGTCGCCATCCTTTACGTGAATATTTTTGTGAATTGGCGATTCTTACTGCAAAGATTGTGAAGAATGTTCTTCCTCTTCTTGACTGAAATTTTCTTGATCGCATTCAGAACCAAAATATTTATCTTAATAAGCATTGCGAATTGTGGCACAATGGTATCAGACGAAACACACAATCAGACGAAAAGTATACATACGAAGCAAGCATACATACAAAGACGAAGCGCACAAACAAATGAAACATAAGCAAACAATCAAACACACAAGAAAAACAAACAATCAAACAAACAATAAGAGAACCAAACACAACATACAAAAGAAACACGAATAAGACAAATAAAGTAAATCAACCAAGCAGACGAATATAACATACTAATTGATGTAAGCTTAATAAAACAACAAAATATATGTATAACTACAATAAAAATAAAATAAAAAGTGAAACCAATAACATAGTCAAGAATGTAAAATAAAAAATATATTCAATTTATATATTAGGTAATATTTATAACAAAAAGGTTGAAATTGGAAGAAAAATAAGGGTTCACATAAAATAATATCCTAAGGCTGTTATAGGGTTTTATAAACTAATTACATGAATAGTAAATTATATATTAGGTTTGAATTACTAAATTCCTTATACATAGTATTATATCTCTCTAAGAAGTCATTTTGATAGTGATTTATTTCCTTTCTTGAACGACTTCGAATCTTGAGAGAACAACACCATTTATTGCACATGGTTCCTTTGTTGTTGGAAATGTGGAATACTTTATGAGTATTCTTACTTCTCAAAATATATTGGATTGGATACCTTGAGCTTTTCATTGTTGTAAACAAAATAGAAGACTACATAGAAACAATCTTCTATTTTATCCTGACACACAGTCTCAATGAATTTTTATTCAAATATTGATTATCTAGTTGAGGAGAGAGATGAAAATGAATGAATATGGGAAATAAGATCTTTGGAAAAGAAGGGTTGTATAGAAGGTGAGATGACAGATAGAAGATTTATCAATCATTTGTACCAATCACAACTTTGATTAAGTTTTTATACTTTTTTTTTACTTGTTTGTCCTCATAATAAGGAAATTAAATGACGGTAAGGTTGTGACACCACCATTCAATATACAAATATGGAATAAAATGTTAACTACATGTTGTACACATAATTCATTTCCATTTTTTTGTTCTCCTTTTTGAGTGTTTTAGGTTTTTTAACGATGAGATTTCTAAGCCATTACTCAAAATATCATAGCAGAGTGATCAAACACCAAAAATAGTCATAAAAAAAATAATATTTTTGTTTGAAAAATAATGTTCTAAGGAAAAATGGTTTTAGTTGCGAAGTTGAAATTACAAAGTGAAATGTCTTCATATTTTGAAAGAAAAAAGAAGAAAATAAAAAGGAATGAAATGATAGAACAAGACAAATCAAACCAACTATCACAATTTTCGAGTGGTTAAGGACACTTTGTCTCCCATGGTAAAGTGATCAATCACAAGAAACTGAATTTTGATATCAATTGAAGGTACTGAAAAATACAAGAATGATGGTTTTAATTGTATTGACCATTTTAAAATATTCTTTTTGTTTAAGTTAAATGATTTTATCAAAAGATTATCTTCAGTTAAACACAAACACTTAAATCAAGATAGACAATAAGACATAAAGAATTCAAATGCAAAAGTAAAGAAATAAGAAGAAGAAAATAGACATATACTTTTGTACTAATTCGAAACAATTGTTGATATACTTTTGATCCGCTAAAATATTCTTATTTCTATTTCTTCAGGCTTTGAGTATGCTCAAAGCTTCTTCAAGCTAAATATTGTTTTCTCGTCTCCATAGATATTGAGTATTATCTAGCCTCTCTAGACACTCTCTATTGTAAAACCTCAACAGGAAACTAGAAATATAGTCTCTGGATTCCTCAATAGTTCTGGCTTCATTTGCCTCTTAAAATGAATATTCTTTATCTTGACTCTCAAGAATACACAAGTATTTTTTACTCTGTCTTCTTAGGTGTTTCCACAAGAAACCTTCTAGTATTCGAAAAAATTATGGGAACTTCTTGTGGAGGAACCAAGTGTTTAACTAACTCTTCAGATTTCCTTTAACCCAAAGAAAGTTGCCATTACTAGACTATTTTACTAAGAAAAAGCTTGTTTCTGAACTAATTGTGATTGTACTTGAATGATTTACCGATATTTCTAATGACTCTCAATAAAGAGGATATTTCAATTTTATATCTCTTGTTCAAGGTTTTTCCAAAAGTTTATTATTTTAGATTATTGAACATGCCTTTTTCTTTTCTTTCTTTTCTACAATGAACTTTTAGACTTTATCTTTTGATATATATTGTTATGAATAATTTTCGGTCTTCTCCCTAATCAATGTGGAAGCAATAACAATAATTAAAAATGTGAACAAAATCGCCAACTTTATTCAAATGAATAAAGTTCTTTATATACTATTGAATAAGAGAAAATGAGAGACATATGGTAAAATCGTGTGTCTGAACTACACAATTGAGTCAGCTTTATATAGATTCAAGGCAATAAATACAAAAATAAAAATGGGATATATTAAATGATATGTAGTAAATATAAGGATCATAAATATATTTTCAATGCTCCCCCTCAAGCTGGAGCATATAAATCATATGCACCAAGTTTGTTACATATATAATTGATTCGAGGACCTCTCAAGAACTTAGTGAATACATCTGCAATTGATCATTGGAATTAACAAAGCTATGGGTAATGTCGCCTGATTCGATGTTCTCTCTTACAAAGTGACAATCTATCTCAATATGTTTGGTCCTCTCATGAAAAATTGGATTAGAGGAAATGTGCAATGCTGCTTGATTATTACATATTAATATCATTTGTCTTCCCTCTTCAAATTGAAGCTCTTTGAGTAATTGTTTCAACCAAATTAGCTCATAGGTCACTAATACCATAGCCCTGTATTCAGCTTCAATGCTAGATCTTGCAACTACACTTTATTTCTTACTCTTCCAAGATATTAAGTTTTCTCCAACAAGTACACAATAACCAGAAGTGGATCGCCTATCAATGGGTGAGCTTGCCCGATCAACATCTGAATAACCAACTATCTGAGTATGCCATCTGTTTTCATAAATTAGATCTTCTCTTGGAGCACCTTTATTGTATTTCAAGATTCGTATCGCAACATCCCATTATTCTTGACAATGAGAGTTTAAGAATTGGCTTACCACGCTAACTGCAAAAGAAATGTCTAGAAGGGTGACTGTAAGGTAGTTTAATTTACCAACCTATCTTATGTATCTCCTTGAATCTAAAAATTGCTTCCCATGATTAGGTAGAAGTTTCACATTTGCATCAATATGAGTGTCAACCGGTTTGGCATTCAATAAACTTGTCTCTTCAAGAATGTCCATGGCATATTTCCTTGGTGAAATTACTAAGTCGTCCTTAGATTCGGCTACCTCAATACCCAAGAGGTAGCGAAACTTGCCAAGATCTTTAGTTTGAAACTGGTGAGATAAATGTTGTTTCAACAAGAGTATGCCATGCTGATAACTAAAAGTTATGACAATATCATCTACATATACACTCAAGTAAATGCACCATTTGGTTGAGTGGCAATAGAAAAGAGAATTATCAACTTCACATCGAGTCATACAAAATTGTTTCCCTACTGTGCTAAATCTACCAAACCAAGCTCGAGGAGAATGTTTAAGACCATAGAGAGACCTCTGAAGTCGACAAACCATGGTAGAGGACCTGAGCAACAAACTCAGATGGTTTCTCCATATACACTTCTTCTTCAAGGTCACCATGCAAAAAAGCATTTTTAATGTCAAGTTGGTTCAGAGACCAATGTTTGATGGCTCCAATAGAGATGAGTAGTCGAAAAGAGGCCATCTTAGCCACAGGGGAGAAAGCATCACTGTAATCGAGGCAAAAAATTTAAGTGTACCCTTTTGCCACCAAAAGAGCTTTAAAACCATCAATCTTACCATCAAGACCAACTTTCACCATATAAAGCCAACAACATCCTACTAAAGACTTTCCAGTTGGCAAAGGAACCAATTCCCAAGTACCAATACTCTAAAGTGCACACATCTCATCAATCATTGTTTGTATCCACTATGGGTTGGATAAAGCTTCACCTGGAGATTTAGGAATAGAAATAGAAAACATAGAAGACAAACAAGTATAATACAAAGGAGAAAGACGATGGAAACTCAAACCAATGTAATGAGGGGATGGGTTACAAGTAGGACATATACCTTTTATGAATAGGAATATCAAAGATAAGATATGATAAAGGAGGAGGTGGTGTCGTATGAGTGTCTGGAATGACCTCGGTATCAAGAATGGGTGTAGAGACATGTACAACCGATGGTGGTTGACAACGACAGTATGTCTGAAGAGGTTGTACAGTTGGAGGATCCACATGAGAAGTCTCAAGTGGGACAATGAGATGGGCCACTGGAGGTATCTCAGGTGGGATATACGTAATAGGCTTTAGTGAAAAAAGAGAAGGTGAAATAGACTCTGGTAGGTCCATAGGAATAGTTACATACAAAGAGTTAGGAAGTGACTCGTAGTAGGTAACAGGCTCAAAAAATGCAACATCAACCGATATGAGATATCGTCGAAGAGTAAGAGAATAACAACAATAACCTTTTTGGAACCAATGATAACCAAGAAAGACACATTTTAGTGATCGAGCTGAAAGTTTGTCAAGACTAGGAGCGAGATTGTGGACAAAACATGTAGACCCGAAGACATGAGAAGGAAGTGAGTGAAAAGGGGTACGAGGGAAGAGGATGGAGTAAGGGACTTTGTTGTCAAGAATAGACGAAGGCATGCGATTTATAAGGTAGCACGCCGTTAGAAGATCATCGCCCAAAAAGAAAGATGGTACATTACCATGAAGAAGAAGAGTACGAGTGATTTAAATAAGATGCCAATTTATGCATTCGACTACTCCATTTTTTTGAGGTGTATGAGCACATGATGTTTGATGAAGAATATCGTAAGAAGTCATAAAAACTTGAAATTGATGGGACAAATATTCACGGGTATTATCACTATAAAAAGTGCAAATGGATACACCAAATTTAGTTTTCATTAACAATAACCACATATAGCAAGAAAAATCATCGATAAAGGTAACAAAATATCTAGACTCAAGAGTGGAAATAGTATGAGAAGGACCCCCAAACATCTGAGTGAACTAAAGTAAAGTACAAGATGAAACTCATTTATTAGCTCGATCAGGGAAATGACTACAAGTGTGTTTCCCTAACTGACACGAATCACAATTTAAGCTAGATAATTTGGTTTGATTAGGTACTAATTGTTGAATTTTGTGAAGACTCAGATGACCTAACTGAGCATGTATAGTAAGAGGAGAATATGTGGTAGGTCATGCCATTGATGAGTTTGAAAGATAATAAAGGCCATTAGACTCACATCTGACACCATTTTGTCGTCTTGATATTCGATCTTGCAAAGTAACATTGCAGATAGTAAATGTGACAACACAGTCATGAGAACGAGTCAATTGACAGATAGAAATTAAATTAAATAGATATCCATACACATAAAGAACAAATTTAACTAACAGAGTAGGGATGATTTGGAAAGTGTCAATCCCATGAGATTGTGTTTGGGAACCATTGACTGAGACTATCTTAGGTAAATAACTATAAGTTATGAGAAAGGAGGAAAAAGTCTTATTACTAGTAATATGGTCAGATGCACCAGAATCGAGAATCCATGCGCTATGAGAAGGTGAGATGCAAATAGGTGAATTATCACATTGTGCGACCGAAATAGCGGAATTCGAGTTCTGACAATACTCTATCCACTGAAGAAAATCTTCATAAGTAGCCATAATCAATAAGCAATTACTTCAAACCAACAGCAATATAGTGGCAGAAGAAGATATAGTTTTTTTTTTGCGATGAACAGTATCGCGCACAATGAACATTGACACGCGATGAACAGTACTGCAGCTGATTTACTGAAAAATAAATGAAAAGCGACAAAGAAGGGGTAAACCAGAATTGGGACACAATTTACCAAAAAATAAATCTCACCGAAAGACAGTGGGTCCCGGAGTAATCACATATAGGGTTGTCTCTCTTAATAGACTCTAGATACCATATTGAATGAGAGAAAATGAGAGACATATGGTGAAACCGTGTGTTTGAACTACTCAACGGAGTCGATTTTATATAGGCTCAAGGTAATAAATACAAAAATAAATATAAGACGGATTTGGTTTTATATACGCTTAAGAAAATAAATACAAAAATAAATATGAGAGATATTATCCCTATTTATATGATATGTAATAAATATAAAGATCATAAATATATTTTCAACATATACTATTGAAAAAGGATTCGGTGACATATATAGAATTCCTGAGATGACATCTTGTAACTCTACATGTTGTATATTTACTTTGTACTTTTCAGATGATAAGACATCGTAGCATAGTAGACTTGGAAAAAGTCAACTATTAATCAAAGAAAATGTTGTTCCATTGGAAAATTCTTCTAAAGTTTTTGAATGTTGTAGTCATGGAATCATGAGCTTGTATGAATAATGAATCAGAGGAATGACATTCTTATTGTAAGACCCATAATTTTAAAGTATACTTTATGTATTTTTGTGTATTTTGGATATTGGCCTGGAGGCTTTTTAGCCAAAGTTATTAATATTTTGGAGTTTATGTGACCAAAAAGATATTTTGATGCCGATTAGAATTACTCGTCGATGAATAAATTAATTTAACTGCGGTGAATCTTTTACAAAGAATTTAATGTGTTATGGGTGAAATGGTAATTTTAATAAATATTTAGATATTTTGAGATATTTGTTAATTTTAATTAATATATATAATGGATATATGTTTGGAGGGAAAGGAAAAAAGGAAGGAAAGAGAAGAAAGAAAAGGAAATAGAAAGGAAGGAAAAATCCCTCCCTCCTCCATTTTCGTTTTTCTTTGCTTCCTTTTATTCAAGAATAGAAACCCAAGGCTGGGTGGGTGATAGGACAAGGATTGCTCAACTTCACTCTTCTTGTTTGATTCGAAAACAGAGTTAGGGATTTCAAAACCGTCAAACACAAACCTCCCCGTTTCATCTAGATCTAAGCTTCGTTTCGCGAAGGGATAGAAGGGAAAGTTGCTCACTGCCACGCTACAGTGCTAGGGAACCAACTTTGGAGGTGACGTTGCGAGCAGAGATTTTACTGGATTTACTCGCGGTACCATGTTTGCACGTTAAAGCTAACGTTAAGGTAAGGGCTCCTTCCAAACTTTTAGTTTGCATTTAGGGACTTATCTGTGGTTGTGTGGAAAGGAATTTGTTAGGGTTGAAGTGTTGATTTGGGGTAAAATGAATCTAAGGCTTTATGGGTAAAATCTTAGAGTTAGGTTTTGGTTATATTGATGAATGCTTCGTGGAAAATGAATTTAAACTCATTTATGTATGATTTTGAGTAAATGAAACTTATTGTGTTTGAGTGGTGGATTGTGTTGATTTGTGTTCGTCGTATTTGACGTGTTCTTAATTAATACTGATGAAATTTGTTGTGTGTATGGTTGGATTCTGTGGAGAAATGAATTGATGTGTTTTGGTATGAGTTGTGGATTGGATCTGATAATAGGTTTGAGTTGTTTTGTGTGCAATTTGAAAACCATTAGAGTTAAACGAGTATTAAGAATGGGGAATTTCTTAATGTCTATGTTTACTTAATGTTGGTGTGAAAACCATTAGAGTTAAACGAGTATTAAAAATGGGGAATCTTTTAATATCTCGGTGTACTTAATGTTGTTTTGAAAAATCGTTTAAGTTAAAAGAGTATTAAGAATGGGGAATCTCTTAATGTCTTGTTTACTTAATGTTGTTTTGGAGAATCGTTTAAATTAAATGAGCATTAAGAATGGGGAATCTCTTAATGTCTTGTTTACTTAATGTTGTTTTGAAAAATCGTTTAAGTTAAAAGAGTATTAAGAATGGGGAATCTCTTAATATTTTTGATTGCTTAATGTTTGTGGTGAAAATCGTTTAAGTTAAATGAGTATTAAAAATGGGGAATATTTTAATATATGCATTTGCTTAACGATTGTGGTAGATGGAGTCTGTGTATGCTCATGCATTTCATTTTGGTAAATCGTGCTGACCCGTGATAGGTGGCACCTCGGTATATAGTACTTTGGCCTGTGATAGGCGGTACGTTTATGATTTACGTTTTTGGTAAATTATGCTGACCCGTGATAGGTGGCACCTCGGTATATAATACTTTGGCCTGTGATAGGCGGTACATTTACGATTTACGCTTTTTCTTTTAGTAAATCGTGCTGACCCGTGATAGGTGGTACCTCGGTAAACAGTACTGACCCGTGATAGGTGGTACGTTTATGATTTACGCTTTTTAGTAAATCGTGCTGACCCGTGATAGGTGGCACGTCGGTAATTGGTACTTTGGCCTGCGATAGGCGGTACAATTATGATTTACGGCCCTTCGAGGAGGGTTTTGGTTTGGAATTCCGAGTCCATGCATTTTGGCATATACGCATCGAATTAGGGTGCTTGACACGCGAGTCGTGTTTGATTCAAGTTTATGATTGAGTGTTTTGAATTTGAGTTATCGTGGTAATTGTGTTGAAATTGCTAAGTGTTATGAATTGATTATTGTGTGTAAGAGTGATGGGTTGTAAAACTATTTCGAAACTCAATTTGTCGTGGTGATCGTGTGGGAATTGCTAAGTGTTAAGATGTGGAATTGTGTATGAATGTGATTGAGTTAGTTTATGTATTTTTGGAAGAATATGCAGGGAAATCGATTTCCCAATCGATTGGATGAGTTACAGGGACTTCCCTAATTTGACATAATCGATTTGCCAATCGATTTTATAATATGTTTTTCAAAACCATTTAAGAAATCGATTTGGAAATCGATTGACAGAGAGGCAGGAACTCAGCAAAACTGCCATGAGTATTAAGAATGGGGAATCTCTTAATGACTCGTTTACTGAATGTTTTGCGAGAAAATCGTTTAAGTCAAAAGTATATTAAGAATGGGGAATCTCTTAATATGACTGTTTGCTTAACGTTTTGTTTTGAAAATCATTAAGTTAAATCGGTATTAAGAACGGGGAATCTCTTAATGACTTATTTAATTAATGTTGTTTGAAAGTCGTTTAAGTTAAATGGGTATTAAAAATGGGGAATCTTTTAATATCTGCATTTGCTTAACGATTGTTGTGAATGGGGTCTGTGTATGCTCATGCATTTCATTTGGTAAATTGTGTCGACCCGTGATAGGTGACACCTTGGTAAACTGTACTGACCCGTGATAGGTGGTACGTTTACGATTTACGTTTTTGGTAAATTGTGTTGACCCGTGATAGGTGACACCTTGGTAAACTGTGCTGACCCGTGATAGGTGGTACGTTTACGATTTACGTTTTTGGTAAATTGTGTTGACCCGTGATAGGTGACACCTTGGTAAACTGTACTGACCCGTGATAGGTTGTACGTTTACGATTTACTATTTAGTAATTCGTGTTGACCCGTGATAGGTGACACCTTGGTAAACTGTACTGACCCGTGATAGGTTGTACGTTTACGATTTACTATTTAGTAATTCGTGTTGACCCGTGATAGGTGACACCTTGGTAAACTGTACTGACCCGTGATAGGTTGTACGTTTACGATTTACTATTTAGTAATTCGTGTTGACCCGTGATAGGTGACACCTTGGTAAACTGTACTGACCCGTGATAGGTTGTACGTTTACGATTTACTATTTAGTGATTCGTGTTGACCCGTGATAGGTGACACCTTGGTAAACTGTACTGACCCGTGATAGGTGGTACGTTTACGATTTACGTTTTTGGTGAATTGTGCTGACCCGTGATAGGTGGCACCTCGGTAAACAGTACTGGTCTGTGATAGGCGGTACGTTTACGATTCACGCTTTTTCTTTTAGTAAATCGTGTTGACCCGTGATAGGTGACACCTCGGTAAACTGTACTGACCCGTGATAGGTGGTACGTTTATGATTTACGCATTTTAGTAAATCGTGCTGACCCGTGATAGGTGGCACCTCGGTAATTGGTACTTTGGCCTGCGATAGGCGGTACAATTATGATTTACGGCCCTTCGAGGAGGGTTTTGGTTTGGAATTCCGAGTCCATGCATTTTGGCATATACGCATTGCATTAGGGTGCTTGGCACGCGAGTCGTATTTGATTTGAGTTTATGATTGAGTGATTTGAATTTTGATTTATCGTGGTAATTACGTTGAAGGTGCTAAGTGTTATGTGTTGGTTATTGGGTGTAAGTATGATGGTTATCGAGATCCCATTTGCCGTGGTAATCGCGTAGGAATTGCTAAGTGTTAGGTTGTGGACTTGATTAGGAATGACTTGAGTTAATTCATGAATTTTTGGAAAAATGATCAGGGAAATCGATTTCCCAATCGATTGGATGGAAGTCAGGGGCTTGGCCAAATGGACAAAATCGATTAGCCAATCGATTTTGTAATCAGTTTTCGAAAATCATTTACGAAATCGATTGCCCAATCGATTGGGCCTTAAGTCAGGGACTCATCTATATTCGACCTAATCGATTTGGAAATCGATTGGCTTAAAACCTGGGGGCTCAGTACTCACTCAATCGATTGCCAAATCGATTGATTCAGCCCAGGATTCTGTTTTCATTAAAAACCTTCACCCCAATCGATTTCCCAATCGATTGGCTGAGTGAAAATCCTCAGTTTGAGTTAGATGATTGATTACTCATTAACTTATCCATGTCTTGATTTGTTATGTGTTAATTAGGAGATTGAGAACTTCATTTTACTTTCATTTTCAATTGGCAAAGTATTGTATAAACTTTTCGCATATTGGAAATCCTGTTAAGGTGCATGCTTAGTTGAAAAGTTATTTTGAGTATTTAAAAACTTAATTGCTATGTGTTAACTGTTATTTTTTTGGTTGGTGACCCTTTACAATTATTGTGGAAATCTGGGCTTTGCCCTCAGATGAGAGTCAAGACGGTCCTACCGGTTCGTACCCTACGGACGGGAATGGAGATGGGAACGGATGGTGTTACAATGTGGTATCAGAGCTTAGGTTTGGTTTTCTTTGGGGGCTGTGGAACCTTGGTTATAGATTGTAGGTCGACCTATAAGTTGGGAGTTGTCATCTGATCATGTGTCGGTTTAGGTGACTTGAGTTGTCAAGTTCAATATAATTAATTGTGTGGTTATAGTCAGACGTTAGTTTGGAGTTATTTGGATTACGTTATTTCGAACTGCAAAACTGTACATTTACTAATATTGTCAGCTTGACATGTTATTTATGGTGGGTTTCATGTACCACTTTTTGATGTGTAAATATTTTGGATTCATATTTTGAGAAATTTTTCCGCTGCTTATAAATTATAATGACTCGATTATTTATCCAAAGTTATTACCTCATTTATTTCTCTGTTTTATTTGAATTTCTTTTGAAAAAAAAATACACCCTCGCTTTAAAAATCGGGGTGTTACACTTATCTTTGACTTTTCTCTAGAGACAATGGCCAACATTTTATTTTCCAATTATATCTTCAAACTATAAATGATTATAACCTTCGTCTAAATCCACTCGTGCTAACATCATACATGTGGTTACTCTTCTTATTAAGAGGATGATTTCACTAAATAATGTGAACACATATCTTAGACCAGAATATGTTGATATGATTAACATAACTTTCTTCTTAGTTATGACTTGCTCTATCATCAGTGAACATACTTATTTATTCGTTAGTTGATATTATATTTTTGTGTTTCACACATAAATAATTATCATTAAATCACAAACGTTTTTGTTACTTTTGTAAGATACTCAATAACATAGGTTCTTGTTATTTATTAAACTATTTTGCACACTAAAGATAATCAAATAGTGGATAATTGTTCTCTTGCTTTGTCTTCATCAAAACATCAATAGTAAGTATTGTATTTGAACCAATTTGGTTCTTACACTTTCATTGCTCAATATGTTGTAAGCTGCTTTAATAGTGTAACTCCTACCATTTATATGATTCCTCACTCATTTATCTTGCTTATGAATTTGTAAAGAAATATTAACCTTCAACTCCCTACATTCCACCACTAACTCCTCCTCCCACTAAGACATCGTTCGCCTCCACCACATCATTCATCTCTAACTCCATCCCTACCTTCTCTGCTACTAAAACCTACTTATCAACTACTAAACCATGGATCAATCTAGAAAAGTGTATCATATCCATTCCCCCCATCCTTCCCATTTTACTCAAGAACCAACTGATTACTTGATACAAACCTATCATCCCCACCCACTTGAATGAATTTAATTTTTCTCCAATAAATTGAACTTCCACCCAAACCCTCCACTGGAACACCATGTACCAAACCATATTTTGAATCAACACTTTGAATCAATAACTTTCCCTTTTAGACCTCAACCTCCAACACCATTTACCTAACAAGGCATAATATAATGCTCTTAAATTTCTCTCACCAAAACTCCCTTTCTCTTTAGACAAACATTCTTTTTTCTCATTTTGCCCAATAAACCTTACGTACCTCCTTTCTCCCACCCCATAAAAGTAGTTTAAATAAATATTTAATTTTAAGAGTGGTGCCAATTGAAGCTTTGAAGAAGAAAAAGAAATAATGCAGCAATGCAAATAGGATATAATTCATAAGAACCAAGTGACCCCCAAGGAAATATATCGAATCTTCCTAACCAAAAAATGTTTTCGAATACTATCCACAACAAGATTTCAAAACGCCAACCTCTTAAGATTATCATCAATTAAGAACCCCAAATATTTAAATAGGATAGTGCCCCTTTACAATTGAGCATACTCCGACTTCCTCTAGTGAAGACCTATTTACTTTAATACCAACTAACAAGCTCTTATGAAAGAGTAACAACACTTTCTTACTAATATTACCCCACATTTTCGCACTCATAATTAAAGAATCGTCAACTAATTCCAAATGAGATGCTCTGAAGTCCGAATCATCATCACCCGAAAACTATTGAACCATCCCACTAATAAACAAGAACATGTTTAAAGGATCATCATATCCAAGGCCACAAAAAATAGAAAGCTCCTTCGTAGAGCTCCCATTTAATACAATTAATGTTGTAGCAGAGCTCAATCATTTCCTTATCCATTGGCTCAATGATCCTGAAAAGTTTATTTTAGTAATAATTGACTCTAAATATTTTCACTCCATAGAATCACACTACGCCAAAAATGACATTTTATAGCGCGTCTTTTATAGCACTTGCTAAATACAAGCATTGTTGTATAATATTTTAAAAATAACGAAGGATACAATAACGCTCTTTTAGCAAGCGCTGTTGTAGGGTCATATAGGGCCACATAGCGCTTGCACATAATGTTTACAAGGCTTTTACATCACTTTTTCAAAAACGCTGTAAACTGAAGCGCCCTCACATAATATTTTACAACGCTTTTGGAGCGCTTTAAACACAAGCGCTGTAAAATATAGCGCTCCCACCTTATGTTACATTTCTTTTAAAGCGCTTTTTTGACAAGCGCTGTAAAAGACTTGCGCTTTCACATAATTAAATGACCTATTAGAGCGCTTTTTATACAAGCGTTGTAAAATCATTCACTTTAAATAAAAATCATTTACTTTTAATAAATAAAAACAAATTTAAACAAATTTAATACATTGTCCTAATCCTAGGAACCCTCATCTCCTCTACTCTACGCCCATCTACTGCTCATCCTTTAAAAAAATTGGATACGTTGTCTCAGGTACTGTATTTATTAATTTGTTGTTGTCACTAAAACTAATAAATTGTAACATAATAAATCATATAAAATCTCATCTTTTTTGAAATTTGTTGATCTATTCTGTTATGAAATCAAACTTGGACCTTGGTTTCCACTTTCCAATATTAGATATGTGTACTATATATTGGTATAATGTTATCAGTAGCTTATTATCTGTGTAATTGCATTTATATAGGTAATATAAAATGGAACTGAAATGGTTGCCTGCCAATTGATTGTCAAAAGAGTATGAAAATGGAGTGAAGGAGTTTGTTGTGTTTGCAGTGAAGAATGCAAAAGATTCAAATCGAGTCGTTTGTGCTTGTTTAAAATGTTGTTTGGGAAAATGCATTAGAGAAGATGAATTGGAAGGACATTTAGTATGGCATGGAATTGATCAAAGTTATACATGTTCGATAAGACATGGTGAGAAGAAAATAAAGAAACATTAATTTTGAGAATGGTTCGACATATGCTTCAACTGATTTCGACACAGATGCATATGAGCCGGACCGAGTTGAGGAGATTGCAAAAGCAGTTGAAGAAGATCTTCAAGATTATCCTAAAATGTTTGAGAGTTTGTTGAGTGATGTAGAGAAACCATTATATAATGGTTGTACTAAATTCACAAGATTGTCGGCAATATTAAAGTTGTACAACTTAAAAGCGAGTAATGGATGTTCTCATAAAAGCTTCATAGAATTATTAACACTCTTAAAAGATATGTTGCCAGATGATAAGGAACTTCCCAGTCAATCCTATGAGGCTAAACGAATTTTGTGTTATATTGGCATGAGTTACGAAAGGATTCATGCGTGTCCTAACAATTGCATTTTAATTCGAAACGAATATGAATTACTAAAGGTGTGTCCGAAATGCAATGTCTCTCGATATAAGAAGAAAGAATCTACTCCAGCAAAAGTTGTGTGGTATTTTCCTATAATACCAAGTTTTAGGCGCATGGACCACAGTGAAGAAGATTCAAAACACTTGACATAGCATGCAGATGAAAGAATTAGAGATGAAAAGTTTCGACACCCAACAGATTCTCCATAATTCGGGATAGTGTCAAGAAATCTACAACTTGCCCTTTCTACTGATGGAATGAATCCACATGATCTTCAAAGCATCTCACACAACATGTGACCTGTGATTTTGTTGATTTATAACCTACCTCCATGGTTATGTATGAAGCGTAAGTTTATGATGTTATCTTTGTTAATTTCTAAACCCAAACAACCAGAGAATGATATTGTCGTATACTTGACTCATTTAATTGAACATTTAAAAAATATGTGGGAAACATGTGTAGAAGTTTATGATGGATATAAGAAAGAATGTTTCAATTTGAGGGCTATGTTGTTCGACACAATTAATGATTTTCCAGCATATAATAATTTATCAGGATATAGCATTAAAGGTCAGTGTGCATGTCATATATGTGAAGAGAGTACAAATTGGATGTGGTTGAATTATTGTAAGAAGAATGTATTTCTTGGATATCGTAGATTTTTACCTTATAGTCATCAGTATCGTGGGTGGAGAAATGCATTCAATGGAAAATCAGAGGAAGATAAAGCTCCTTTAGCACCGAATGGATATCAAATACTTGAAAAAGTGCAAGGTTTGACCAATAAATTTGGCAAACCTTTTGCGGGAGAGGTGGTAAAAACTGGGTGGAAGAAAAAGTTAATTTTTTTTTAATTGCCATATTGGAAGTCATTGTATATAAGACATTTCCTCGATACGAGGCATATTGAAAAAATATGTATTTGATAGTGTTATTGGTACGTTACTCAATGTTCCAGGAAAGTCTAAAGATGACACCAATGGAAGATTGGACTTGGTTGATATGGGAATAAGAAATCAATTGGGTCCCGTAATGAAAGGAAATCGCAAATATCTATCTCCAGCCACTCATACTCTATCTAGAAAGGAAAAATTTGTTTTATGTAAATTTCTACACGAAGTTAAAGTCACATAAGGATACTATTCAAACATTAAAAATTTAGTTTGTATGAAAGACCTTAAGTTAAAAGGTTTGAAGACCCATGATTGTCCTATTCTAATGCAGAATTTGCTACCAATAGGTATACGTTCCATTTTACCTGAAAAAGTTCGACGAGCCATAACTAGATTATGTTTCTTCTTTAGGGAAATTTGTACTAAAGTGATCGATCCTCAAAAATTACCGACATTGCAGAGGGAAATTTTTGTTACTTTGTGTGAGCTTGAAATGTATTTCCCACCCTAGTTTTTTGATATAATGGTTCACCTTATTGTTCATCTTGTTAAGGAGACACAACTTTGTGGGCCAGCTTATATGAGATGGATGTATCCGATAGAACGATATATGAAAATATTAAAAGGGTACGTAAAAAGTAGAAGTCGACTAGAAGGTTGTATTGCTGAACGGTACATTGTCGAAGAAGCTGCTGAATTTTGTATTGAATATTTGTCTAATGTTGAATCCATAGGACTTTCCATGTCTTGTCATTCGGGAAGAATATCAGGAGAAGGGATGATTGGAAAGAGACTAATGATTATATCAAGGACAGAATGGGAGCAGGCACAATTGTATGTTCTGCACAATGATGATGAGGTTCAACCGTATGTTACAATACACATGGATCAGTTATCTAGTTTGAACATGAATAGGAATCGAAATTGTATAACTCGAGAGCACAATCGAAGTTTTATAACATGGTTAAATAATCACATAAAGTCAAAGTTTGATATATACCCCAGATCAATTTCACAGAGATTGAGGTGGCTAGCAAATGGTCCGAGTTTACATGTCTTTTCTTACACAGGTTATGTAATTAACGACTACATATTTTATACCAAAGAACAGGATGATCAAACCACTATGCAAAATTGCAGAGTCACTCTCGTAGCTGAAGCGATGCATATCTCAAGTGCAAAAGACAAAAATCGAATATATACAAATCTATCCCATATTTGGTTGCAAGTGGGTCAATCATAATAATGGCATTCGAATTGATGAGTCAGGGTTCTAGCTTGTCGATTTTAATAGGGTACGATAGAAAGATGAGCCTTTTATTTTAGCGTCGCAAGCTCAACAAGTGTTTTATGTCACTATATCTTTATTTGGTTTGCAGTCTGTTTTTGATGTTGATGAGGTGAGAAAAACTTACGTGCTTAGAGTTGCCGAAAAAATACACTGAGGATTTAGATCTCATCTGTCAAACTGCTACCTAAGAGATCGTGATGGAAATATGAATGTTGAAGCTCCAAAAATATATATACACTATATATCAAATGACGAATGGAGCACATTTGTAGCTAAACGTGCAGACCACGCGTTTGTGGTAAATGATTAATTTATTAGCATTTGTGTTTTATTATTCATATTCATAGCGTACTTTAAATTTTTAAACAATTGTTATTTTTTTTTATATAGAGTATAAGTACGAAAAATCGCGAGAGGGCCAAAAATCAAACGCATCCATACAAAAAATCTCGTATGGGATATGCACGTTTAGAGTAAAAAATTGTAAGTAAACATCACTTGTATATAATGTGGTACATTATAAACTATTGTTTCTAACTAATATTTTGTTTATGATCTTAACGAATAGCTACAAGAGACCGAATCCGATCAACCATTGGGTTGTCATATTTTTTGAAAGGAGGCTCGTGTAAATAAAGATGGAGTTGTTGATAATGAAAATGTTCAAAAAGTGATTCAACTTTGTATAAGTATATTATCACTTTAATATTTTTTAATATTGTATTGTATTTTTCCGCTGTAAACTTTAATTTCACATTTATTTAGATTCATACCAAGTCTAAAGGGAATGACAAGAAGATTCCCTACAACGAATCAGTCACGTCACCGAAAAAGGTTTGTCACATTTATTCCGGCAGGTTTTTCATTTTTTTTTCAGATTCAATTAACTTACAAACTGATTAACCATATTTTTTCAGATTCAATCAAAACCACCCGGACAACAAACATGCTAGAATAAAGTCGCACCATAGCTGGATGTTCCTGGTAAAAATAAAGCTGGCAAACTTCAAAATTTGGAGGGTAATAAAACTCCCAAAATTCAAAAACTGGATTGGGGTAAATCAGTTTTTGCTCCTAAAATAAGTCATACACGCCTTGCTCGATTTGGATCGTGTCTTAACAAACAAGCAAAAACAAATATGGACAACAACGATTCACGTATCATAAGCATGGAGAAAGTTATTTTCGGAGATGAGTATGAAGAACTACTTGAAAAAGAGCACATATACGAACTTCTCAATCATAAGGAGTTGATTGCTACTATCATCAGCTTATACATTAGGTAAAATACTTTATTTAAGATAAAAATTACTTTTAATTGCATTTATTAGTAATTAATTTAATTTATTGGTAATTAATCTAATTTGACATTTTCATTGAAGGTTTTTGTATGAGAAGTTGGTGTGCACGCGCAAATTGTCAGATAAATTTTCATTCCTGTCTCCGCATAAGCTTTCAATGTTTAAAATTGATCCAGTTAATGTAAAGAAATATGTTGTAGATATCCTATTGGGAAATAAAAAGAAGGATAAGTTGTTCCTTGCGCCATATAATTCAGGGTAATTATATATTCTTTATTTATATCTTTTTTAACTTATGAGATCTTAATTTATTACATGGATATACAAAATTGCTAACCAAATTTTTGTTATTGTAGGGCACATTGGGTGATGTTTGTAATCAATGCGACCTCTTAAGTTATATACTATTTAGAACCCTTGCACAACCATTACAACAATCACTCGGATATAAAGACTATCTTCGACACGTAAGTAATATTCATTTATTTCTTACATATATATATATATATATATATATATATATATATATATAAATAATGTGTTTGTTAATGTTATAATGATCAAATTTATTTGATAGTGTTTTACAAGTTTTCCATGCTCAAAGGGGTGCTATAATGTCGAAGCAAAAGTCAAATAACATCACATGGATTCCAATAAAGGTTTGAAATATATGCCTTTAAAATTTCATTAACAATCAATGCACAGATATTTATTGACTTATATGTTTTATTTTATAGTGCCCTAGTCAAACTAAAAACATAGACTGCGGGTACTACATATTGCGATTCATAAAGGAGTTTGTTGATATGAATCAAACTATAATCCCATAAACGATACGGTATTTTCATTATATTTTGATTTTCATAATAAACTATGTATATATTTGATTCTAACTTATTTGCGCTGTTAAATTTGGTGGGAATTGAGAAAATGGAAAGTGATGGATGAATTATTGAATTAAATTTGAGGTGGTTAATGAGTGAATTTGTGGAGATTAAATTGGATATGATTATGTGGTTATAATTGATATTATAAATGATTATGGTTTGATTATGTCTAATGTTGTGGTGATTAAGTTTTAATGTGACTATGTGTTCAAAACTGCTATATGTATGTTTAAGGTGCGTTGAGATGCGATTAAGTGGTGACCGCGATGGGCCATGATGTCTAAGTGGTGACCGCGATGGGCAACGATGTCTAAGTGGTGACCGCGATGGGCCACAGGATGATGGTTCCATGAGTGGAGTGATTCATCTTATCCTTAAGAGGATTTAACTATGGTGTTTTTCCGTGAGAGACTACACCCTAGTAAATTGTGTTTGTATGTGAGAGACTACACTGGTGTTTGTCCGTGAGAGACTACACCCTAGTAAATTGTGTTTGTCCATGAGAGACTGCACTGGTGTTTGTCTGTAAGAGACTACACCTTAGTAAATTGTGTTTGTCCGTGAGAGACTACACTGGTGTTTGTCCCTGAGAGACTGCACTGATGTTTGTCCGTGAGAGACTACACCCTAGTAAATTGTACTTGTCCGTGAGAGACTACATTGGTGTTGGTACGTGGGAGACTACAGCCTAGAAAATTGTGTTTGTCCGTGAGAGACTGCACTAGTGTTTGTCCGTGAGACACTATACCCTAGAAAATCGCGTTTGTCCGTGAGAGATTGTACTCGTGTTTGTTCAGGAGGAACTGTACGTTTAGGATTTACGCCTCTTGCGGACGGTTTTTGTTTAGAATTAAGGTGTAAGACCTGTGATAGGCTACACTTTAATAAATTGTGCAGGCATGTGATAGGTGGCTCCTTAGTAATTAGTATTGGTATGTGAGAGACTGTACAATTACGATTTTCGTCTATCGGGGAGAGTTTTGATTTGAATTCGGAATTCATGCATTTTGGCATGTACGCATTGCATTAGGGTGCTTGGCACGCGAGTCATGTTTGATATACTATGATGATTGCGTGTGTATACTCAGTTGTTGTTGTGATTGTGCCTTAATTGCTAAGTGTGATTGTTTTGGATTTGTTGTAAGTGTTGATTGATTGCGAAACATTTTCAAAACGTTCCAAAACTGATTTCTTCATTTTTTTTATGTGTATTCGAATACAAGAAGGTTGTATTCGAATACAGATGTCCAATTTTGGCTACTAACTTCAAAAAAAACAATGTATTCAACTACAAGAATGGTGTATTCGAATACAGTGGTGTTGTTTTTGGTACTGACATCCTATCTCGTATTAGACTACATCCTGTCTCGTAGTCGACTACATATGTGTTGTTTTTGCTACTGACTTATGAAATAGCACAATGAAAACCCTTTCAAAGAGTATGCTAACTTGAAAGGTTATTTTGTGCATTTAAAATTTAAATGCTATGTGATATTTGTTAATTTCGGTTGGTGAACTTTACAATTATTGTGGAAATCTGGGCTTTGCCCTCATATGAGAATCGAGATCATCCGACTGGTTAGTACCCTGGAGATGGGAAGGTAGTTAGGCATACCTGACTGATGCTGTGTCAGAAGGATCTTGCGGGGTGCGTGGAGATCACTCGAGCTTTATAGTTTTTTGTAGCATGATCAGAATAGAGAGTTGTATAAGGCTTAATTGTCTTTCTTTTGTGGATGTATTTATTTCAATTTGGAAGACTGTACCTCTACCTCATATTGTCAACTTGACTTTTATTTTGATGGATCCTTGTACCACTTTTTTATGCGATGTGGGGAAGTTTAAATTCTTGGGGCAGTACTTTTGCACAGGTGTCTGCCGAGAATACCCCGGGGGTATGAACTATGTCTGATAGGTTTCATATCCCCGATGTATTTTGCTATTTAAATACTTTGGGTTTGTATTTTAAAAATTATTTACGCTGCTTGTAAATATTTGTTTGCTTTTGTCGTTATGTTACGACTTAAATATTTTATCCAAAAGTATTTATTTCTTTAATTCTTTATTTTATGAATTAGTTTTGTTATTAAAAAAAATGGGGTGTTACAATTTTCATATATAAACCATGTATATATTTGATTCTAACTTATTTATCTTCAAATTTTATATTGCACAATACTTTGACAATTCCAGTCCAACATACTCTGAAAGGGATCTAGCTGAAATAAAGGAAGACTAGTGTAAGTATGTGATCGAAATGAAAATTATTTGATTTGATGGGAAATTGGCATGCTGCAAGGTTGTGAATATGTAAATGTAAAAAATATATGTTGTGTTGCAAGGTTCTGTTGTGAATATGTAAAGTTATATAGTTTTGTGTTTTTGTGAATATGTAAATGTAAAAAATATGTAATTGTGCCAATATCATGTGCTATTTGTAAACTGATTGTGTCAATATGTAATGTTACAAGTTTGTTGTGAACTGATTGTGTCAATATGTAAAGTTACAAGTTTGTTGATGTTGCTGTTTAAATGAAAAATATAGTAATTGTGTCAATATCATGTGCTGAATGAAAATGATTTTGGAAAAAAATTAAAAGACAACGCTTTCTTAAAAAAATACCATAAAAAATCTATTTATACAAACAAGCGTTATTTTAAAAATTCAATTTACAGAGATTTTTAATAAAATAGAAAAAGAATGCACCTATTACAACGCTGTAAAACATGCATAAGAATACACCTATTACAACGGTTTTTTTGAAAAAGCGTTGTAAAACGTGCACAAGAATGTACCTATTACATCACTTTTTTGGAAAAGCACTGTAAAACTAGTACAACAAGCAGCGCGTTTTTAAAAGGTATTTACAGCGCTTTTTTATTTTAAAGAGCGCTGTTGTATCTTTTTAAAGGGCTAGATACTATAGCGCTTAATTTTTTGAAAAAATGTTGTAAATGGCTTAAAAAAGCGCTATAAAATACTATTTTTCACGTAGTGTTATGTGCTTTCAAAATCTATATGAAACATAATCAGCGCACTTCTATTCTTTTTTGTTGCACTAAGCACTTCATTAGGTATTAATGTCCCCAATCATAATTTGACGACCTTTACAAAATGGAACAGAACTTCATATCATTACCTGCGTTATGACCTTTTTGATCCTATTTGCCAAAACCTTGAAAACACTTAAATGTATGTAAATATTAAATATTTTTATCATTTTTTTTTAATTTATATGTTGTATCCATGAAACTGTTTTGATGTAACCTACCTTAATTGATCATTTTAGTAATGTATTGAATTTATTTAATACTTTCTCAAAAAATTTAATACAATAAAATTGTAGCTTACCTAGAAGCTATTTTGAAAAAAAATTAAGACGATACATAGTGAAGTAGAAAACCTTTTCTTTATTCATTGAAGAAGAAAACTTTATAGAAAGGGATACTAAGAATTAAAATCTAAAATTAACAAAAGTGTTTAGCTTTGATGAAAACCTATTTAACATACCCTCCTTAAGAACTAGTCTATTCATTGGTTGAACTCCCTATAGTTCTAAGTAGGGCTGAGCAAAAAATCCAGTAGTTATGAGGTCTAAATTCAAAATCTGGTCCAAATCTATTTTAAGTATTCGGTTAAAATAATATGATTATAGTCCAGTTTATTTATTAACCGGTTGGATACCCACTTATGTTTTATATTTAGATTTGATTTTTATTCACTCAACTCTCAAAAATTCTAAATCTCTAAAACTCTAAAACGATTCTGGTTTTGCCATCTCATAGGCCCCAATATTTTGTTAATTTTGAGATAATTTTCTTAAAAAAATTTTGAAATTTATTTTTTCGAAAAAATTAAAAAAATGTTTTTTTTTTCTCAGAAAAATTTCAAATTGAATCTTTCTCAAAAAATTTGATGAGAAAAATTTTAAAAAATTTCTCGAAAAATCAAAATATTTTTTCTCGATTAAAAAAATTTGTAAATCATTTTTTTTATCAAATTTATTTTTTCAAAGTGGGTCTATAGGACTACTAAACCCACAAAATTTTAAGGGCTTTTTAATTATGAAATTTTTTGACCCCTCCAACATGTGGGTTGGGGGCAATAATTAGTGAGCTTGTCAAATTGACAGCTGTATTTATTACTAATCCATCATACTGTATGATAATTATTAGTTATGAATTAAGATATTTAATATTTTTTGAGGAAGACTAAAATATGATATGCTAAATATTTTAAATATAATTTCTTAAATTACTGATTTTTTGATTTTTTTCCAAATGCTACATTAATATGTTAGGTTGAAAATGATATTGAGATTTAGATATTGCTCAAACTTCACTTAATTATAAATGCCCAAGACAAAAATTAATATACTAAATCCATTAGATATTTTAAATTTACTAAATCTTGTGGTGGTAGTGTTCATCTCGGTATTGGAAATAAACTTTCAAGTGTTTGTATTTTCTACGATTTTATTATGGTGCAGTAATTGTTAAATTTGATCGAAGAAACTTTCAAGTGTTAGTATTTTCTACGGTTTTAGTAATAAACAATTTATTGAACTAGTATGAATCAGAATCGAATTAAGATCTTAATGAAGTTAGTAGTAAATCAATTTTAATCACAAGTTATTATAAGCAGTTGAACATGTTGAATTTTAATCACAACAGAAAGCAATTGTATGATTGATGTATGTTTTTTATTGAGCTTTCATTTTGTAAAAGTAATCGATTTTTAAATATGAATAATCGTGTTTTTTAAATAACCAGTTTTTAAACTATGAATAAATGATTTTTAAAAAAATAATCAAATCTTAACCGGTTTTGAGAAAAAATCGATTTTAAAATTGAATTTTTTGAAACCGGTTGCTTAATTAGAAACTGGTTATTTAACATAACCAATTTTACAATTGGTTTTATAACCAATTTTAAACCAAATAATGGATTTAATTATAAATCTAAATTCATATATTGTTTTTAAAATACATATTGTTTAGTTTTTAAAAAAACCAACCATGTACAGCTCTAGTTTTAAATCTTTTAGAACCGGATTGAACCGCAATTTGTTTATCCGGTTCGTTTTTATGTTTTTCATAGATTACTTTTTCAATTTTTTATTTATTTATTAGTCCAGTTCAAACATAATTTAACCATTTGAACCAATTGTACTAGAAAGTCTCACCAGTTTGGTAAAGCATACAATCGATGTTTTAAAGTACGTACACACAACAAACAGTTCTCTAAGTAGTCAGATATCGGATATTAATTATTTTAAAATAAAAAATATATTGGATTATCATTTCATTGGTATTGATAGAATAGAACAAATAAAATCAGTGGTTCGTACCCAAAGAATGAAAATTCGATGACCAGACGCTTTAGTTGTTGAGTTGCATGCGCTTTGTAGGCGTGCAGAAGAGTACGTCATGCCCTACAAAAGAAAATTTATTGGCTTTGTGGTCCTATGTAGATTTTATTGAAGGGACCACTTTTTATCTTCTTTTCTCTAGTTTTTCTATAAAAGGATAATAAAAAAATTAATGCAGATAAACAAAGGGAAATTAATTGATAAATGTTAATGTGTTTATCTCATTCTCAGTTTCCATCTGTGTCTCATTTGTAAAAAAACATTGTTTAGGTAAATATTTTAATTTTCAATGACCTTTGTTAATTGTATTAATTAATTAATTAATATTATTTGCATCACTTTTAAAATAATATTTTATACTACACATTTATAACATTGATAATGTACTAATATTTTATTAAGATAATTTGATAAAAGTAATATTTTATCTTTTTAATTATACATTTTTTTTTCATGTGTAAACTCAGTTATTATGAGATGAAGGAAGTATAATTTAGTTTTAGTTCCATAATATGATTCAATTAATAGCAGCAGAAATATTTCGCTGAACTGCACATTTATATATATAATTTTTTTTTGATATTTAGTGTAAGTGTTGTGGCTAGAGATTTTTCCAAAAACAAAATATAATTTAGTTTCAACGAAATAATTAATGAATAATGTTTTTGTTCAGTTTTATTCAGACAACAAAATTTTATTACAAAAGAAAAAATTACACTAAATATAGAAATTGAATACTTTTGTACTACAAAATAATATTTATTAATTCAAATTAATAAAAATTACATTGATTGATTGAGAATAATATAATTTAAAGTAACTAAAACTTACGACACACAAGTTAATAGCATAAAATAGAAAAACACCTACAAATGTACAAAGCCTACAAATATGATCAAATTGAAGTGTCTAATATACATATACTTGGTTAGGTGTAATGTTGACGATGCTTAAATCATTGACTGAATCTACATTGGATTGATGTTGATATGTCAATATGAACCAAACAAATACCACAACAAGATAGGAAACAAAAACAACGCCCCACCAAGACAATGAACAAAACAACTTCGCACTAAGAAGACTATAATGTTGATGTAAGGCTTAGAGGGCAATATTTTATATTAGAACTTAAGACTTGTAACATGCTATTTATTTTAACACGAGGAAATCTCAGTTATTATGTTTCTTTCAACATAATAAAGTACTTGAGTAAAATTCGATTCGATTAAACATCAAGTGGGTGACTCAACTATGAGATACTATAGAAGTTTACTCTTAAATATCTGTAGTCAATTACTATTATTAAAGGGAGATAATAATACCATTGAGATTATTATGTGTAGACTAATAACCTAATCTAACAAGTTGTAGATATGAAATATCAAGTCACAACGAAGGTGCACATTAGGATATATGTGTACTAGATTGACCCGCCATGAGAATACTACATAATCTCTTATATATGTGCCATAAATTATGTTGATAGTGATAATGGTGTATGTCCCCCCTGAAACCTCTATGGTCCCTTCACGGGGAGTTGAATTCAACTAGGCACATAACTAGTCATATAGAGAGACATGAGTGAACTATATGAGACTTGTCCTTCAACATAAAATGAGTAATATTAGGGGCAACCTTGATAGAGTATCACTACAAGAGATACAATTATTTGTGGCGGCCAAAATCCCCCACAAAGCGAGAACAATGGCCACAAAAGTCATACTTGTGGCACCACGTCACAAACTTTTGTGGTGCCAAAACATCAACCATGGTTGCTTTTTTGGTTGCCATTTGTGACAAAAAAAGGCAGTCACAAATTTGTGAGGATACATGTTGCCACAAAGGAGAAAGTTGATGAAAAAAAATGATTTTTGGGGGTTTAGACCGCCATAAATTATCCTACTTGTGGTTGTTTTGACCATCACAAATGACTAACTTTAATAAAAAAAAAATTCAAAATTAATATTAAAAAAGTATAATATATATATATATAATTAATATTAATATAATTTAAAAATATAAATATAAATTTAAATAAAATGATATATATATATATATATATATAAAAACAAAAATGTAACTTTAATATTAATTAAATTATCAATAATTAATTAAATTATTATTACCATACAAAATAAAACATTTCAAAATTAATAAATTATATCATAAAAACCAAAAATAAAACACACCATAATTAAATAATAATGTATAAATTATTCATACAAACCAAAAATAAAAATAGAAGATATTATTCGAATACATCAATCATGATAATAATTTCTCTGATAATTAGCCCCACTCCATTCATCATTATTTGATGAAATATTATCCGACAACAAAAAACCCTCAAAAGTTTTAATTATTGGTGTTCAAGACAACACAATTTGAAATTGCATTTGATCTTCAAGTACGCCACCACTAGTCGACGGAGCTATAGCTTGTTGATGTCGATTTAAATCTGGTTTGATTAAGCCTGTTATTGGCATAATTAGTCAGTATGGAGTTTGATCTACTTGAGGTTGAGGAAGTTCTTGTGAAAGAGACGACACATACAAATGATTATTAAAATATTGTTGTTTCTGAAACATTGGTTGTTGTTGCGGCTGCTTGAAGGTGGAGTTTGGAGGCTCTAATGGTTGCTGTTTGAAATTTGGAGGATGTTGTTGCTGTTGGGAGTATTGTTGTTGCTGCTGGAAAATGCATGGTCGCGCTGAAATAAATCAACATGCAATATTGATCTTTTTTTCAACTTGTTCAAAGATTTACTTGAATTATAAATTTGAATCACATCTTAATTTAGATTCTCTTCAAAAACAAGAATCTTCTTTCTTACTCTGTGAAGTCAAATATATTGTTCTCATAAAATAATTTTGTTAACATAAAAAATAGAAGTATAAAACTATTTAAACTAATATCAGTATGCAACAGCCATAGTTTTTGCCAATCCATGATTTTGAAAGTAGGATTGAACCAAAAGTGCTCAATCAAGAGACTGAGCTCTAAAACCAATTTAAGGTACAATAAAACACAAGAAAAGGAGGGGGTTGAATTGTTTTGAGCATTTTTGAAGATCAAATTTGATTGTTACATAGAAAGATGTGTTCTTTATCACAATATTCAACTTATGATTGTAAATAATTTTTGAGTAAATTAAAATTGAATTATAAAGAACTTAAATCAAATAACAGAGTTGAGAAAGAGAAGAGACACAAAGTATTTTTAAACTAGTTCAAAATAATTGCTGCTACATCTAGTCCTCCATTTATAGAGAGATTTTTCCTCGGTACACTCGAGAACTTAATTCATTATTAAATCAATAGCATACACGTATTATTTTCTTTGCCTTTTTCAAGATATGAGTATTCTTTTATCTACTTCTCCATACTTCAAATATTCTTTCACCTCTCAGATACCTCTTTTTGGATTAAAGGGTTGTTTCCACTATTGGACTTGGATGCATTAATCCAAGTATGAGTATGAATTGACGCATAATCTTACTTTAGATGTTTAACTTTCATTGAGTATTGCTATATATATATAT
>NC_021164.2:31033601-31038637 GCF_000331145.2 Cicer arietinum
ATATATATTTTTTTTTTTTTTTGATTTGAAATGACCTGGTTCCTGGCATTCGCAGCAGATGAGATTTCTTTGGTGTAGCTTTTCACTTCTTTGCTACTTTGGTTCTTTTTCTACTACTTTGGGGTCTTCTGAAATCTCTTTTAGGAAAAGATTTATTTCTGTTGTTCCACATGCACTGGATTTTTCTTGAGATAAAGGATAACTTTTCATAATTTGAGTCTTCACTCTAATCTTCAGATTTTCTTTGCTCCAAGTCTTCAGTTGTTTTCAAAGCCTTAGAACTTGTCTTCTTTCCTTTGAATTTTAGAACCATGGATTTTGACCTTTTCTTGGGATTATCTTCAACTAGTTCAATCTCATGAGATCTAAGTGAACTCATTAGCTCTTCTAGAGGCAACTTTGGTTAGATCCATGGCTTCTTGAATAGTTATTACCTTTGGTCTTCACTTGTTGCAAAGACTTTTGAGGATCTTTTTGACATTGTCGACAATATTGTAACTATTTTGGAGAACTTTTAGTCTAGAAAACAGAGTTTGAAATCTAGAAAACTTTTGTTCAATTTCTTCATCTTCTTCCATCTGAAAGATTTTATACTTTATAATGAGAAAATTAGCTTTGGCTTCCAGATCATGCTTGTTCCCGTCGTAGTTGAGAGCCAAAGCATCAAAAATACTCTTAGTTGTTTTTTGTTGCTTCATTTTTTAAACTAATTGAAAGTGATATGGTTCATCATGAAGGTTCTGGCTTTATGATGCATTTTGTATTGTTTCTTCTGATCAGCCTCAAAGTTCTTTCTGGATTTTTTAGTACCAACAACATCTTTAGGAGCTTCATAGCCATCTTCGAATATGCCTTAGAGTTCAGGATCGTGAGAGATAAAAATACATTTGAGTTTGTCTTTCCAGTACTCAAATCTTTCTCCATCAAATAGAGGAGGCCTATTTATGTTTCGCATGTAACTTCTTCACGACAGTTAGCCATACGGGATATATATCGTTACTCAAACATGGTTAAGTGTTGAGCTTTGAGACTGAGCTCTAATGCCAACTGTATAACAAAAAGAAGACAAGAAAGGTGATATAGGGGGTTGAATTTTGTTTTAAAAAAAACTTTTCGGCAGCTGTACTAAAAGTAAAAAAGATAATGCATGAGTGTGAAAATGGAACAAAGAGACCCAATAGTTTATCCTGGTTCACCACCTTCATAGTAGCTACGTTCAGTCCGTTAAATTTGAAGAATTTAATCTATTAAATAATCACTGAATCAGACTTACACTTGAACACCTACTAGTCACATTAACTGTGTTCAATCTTCTTAACCTTTTGGCTTAGTACAATCAAGTTGTTGCGGAAGGTAACCGCTACTATTGAGGAAGACAGCAAAAAGGTTTTGGGGTTTATTTGAATAAGCTCTTACAAAGTCACGCTTATCAGAGGCAGAGGCAGAGTAACATAATTCACATATGAGATCATCAAAGGCAAAAGAGCCACAATATTGCTTTGCGTAATTAGAGGCACTACAATGCAATGTTGATTCGTGTACCAGAGTTTTCAAAAAGAAGGCAAAGCATGTTATATTTTTTTCCTTCGTTTATTTATCAGAAGATACGCTGAGAGTCCAATGGTCGAGCATATGAATTTGAACATGTGCACTTAAATTCAACGTTAAAGCATCAAATTTTTCCCACAAAAGATTTTTTTAATCATGAAAACATGTGAGGGGACACTTTCTTCAAATCAACTTGGTTCCACCATATGACATATACTCCAAGTCAAAAGAAAAAGACAATGGAAACAATCAGCGTGTATTCTGGTTATCACTAAGCAAAAGAGCAATACTATGATCATCTGTTTATGACAAAAGTCAATCATAACTCAAGACTTTTGTTGATTCTCGGTTCAAGACTCTAAGAAGAAAAATATGTGATATTTAAGTCACACAATCCATTGACAAGAGAGGCTTTTGGAAAAGTCAATGCTATGATAAAAGTCAAATCCTTTAAAGAAGTAAATGACTTTGGAATGTTTGTGTGAAGAAATAGTTAATTTGGTAAAGCTATCATCTAAAGAAATCAATGCCTCTGAGTCAACTTTGAAGTAAACGAAAAATTATTATTTATTTGAAAACAAAAAATTTCTAAGAAATAATTTTATTCCACTTATGAGTAGTACATGTGACGTGGCACCATAACATGAAGTATCAAAATAAGGACATTGGTAATCCTCTGAATAGTATAACAACAAAAAACTGGAATAATACTATCAATAGTACATGTGATTTAATGGCTCAATGTACTATTACAAAAAAACAAATATGTCTGATTTCTCTATTTGTAATGAAATAAATTCTTTAATATTTAATATAAACAATTAAAAAAGCAAAACTAAAGATGATGATGACCTTCAACATCCAAAAAGAAAAAGGATGATCCACAAAAGTGAGCTTACAGAAACAACAAATATGTCTGATTTCTCTATTTGTAATGAAATAAATTCTTTAATATTTAATATAAACAATTAAAAAAGCAAAACTAAAGATGATGATGACCTTCAACATCCAAAAAGAAAAAGGATGATCCACAAAAGTGAGCTTACAGAAACAACAAATATGTCTGATTTCTCTATTTGTAATGAAATAAATTCTTTAATATTTAATATAAACAATTAAAAAAACAAAACTAAAGATGATGATGACCTTCAACATCCAAAAAGAAAAAGGTTGATCCACAAAAGTGAGCTTATAGTTAGGATGACCAAATGATAATCATCAAATCATTGGAAAGATACAAAGAAGAACAACTTTTAAATGAATTTTTTATTAAAAGAAAAAAGAAATGTTCAAATTAGATTTTAAAAAGTCTTGAACATATCAAAAGAAACTTTGAATGAAAAACCCTATTTGACAAGAGTTATTAGAAATTGATGTAAATCAACCAAATTGTTTTATACGCTTGAATTGATATATGGTTGAATTGTAATATCCTTTCAATGAAAGTAAGAATCCTTAAAAATATTATGTGTCAATTCAGACACATACTTGAATTAATGTACTCAAGCCTAATAGTGACAAAAACTCTTTAATTCAAAAGAGGTACCTGAAAGGTGTACGAATGCTTCGAATCCTCAACGGTAGTTTTCCAAAATATTGACAAGAGTAGAAACGTTTCTAGTGGTATGGCCTGAAGTGACAGGGGAAAATATACTCAAAGCTTGAAGAGGTAGAATAAGAGGAATGTACCGTGCACCCCCCCAGTTTTACCTGCCACCCCCCCATATTTTTTTATTGACCAATCTACCCTTTTTTATCTTATATAAAATTCCTCAACAAATTTACCACACTCTTTTCTCACCCCCACTTTCAAAAGTTATCCCAAAAAATTTTACTATTCGAAAGTTTCAAACTTTCGAAATAATCAGAGGTGAGTTTGAAACAATATTTTTGAAACTTTTGTTAAAAAACCAAAGATTCGAAATGCAATTTTTCCAGAAAACAAAAACTTTCGAAACTTTGGTTGAAGACGAAAGTTTCGAAGCTTTAGTTTGCTGAAACATTCGAAAGTTTTGTTAAATTCGAAACTTCCGAAACACAAACTTTCAGAAGTTTTGTTGAAGATGAAAGTTCTGAAACGTAAGTTTCCAGAACTTTCGAAGGTTTTCATCAATATGAAACTTCCGAAGTTACATAGGTTCGAAAGTTTCGAGAATTTTGAAAGTTTAAAAAATTTCAATTTTTTTAAATTTATTATATATATATATATATTATTTATATTTAATACTATTTTTGAAATTAGGTATGAGTAGAGTTGAGGTTCCTGCCTCAAGAAATAGAATAGATTCTACAGACAAATTCATCACCGATCAGGTATTAATATTACTCATAATCCATCACGGATAATTTTTTTTTATTATAACTATATATTTGATGTTTTATTTGAAACATATTTTGTATGTATTTCCTTCACGAGAAGCTGTGTTTGAATGGGCAAAACCCATTGGAAAAGAAAATGGAATTTTTATTGTTACCATTCGTTCAGATAAAGCAACCGGAATGAGGGGAAGAAAAGACAAATTGATTTTGGGATGCGAAAGAGGTGGAAGATATAAATCAAAATCAAAATCAACAATAACTTGTTCTCATAAGGAAAATTGTATGTTTACTCTCAGATGTATATTGTTAAGTGTCGATGAAGGATGGAAAATTAGTGTTCGTTGTGGAACACACAATCATGATCTACTTGATACTGTAACTAGTCATTCTTATTTGGGGCATTTAAATGAAAAAGAGAGGAAATTTGTCAATGACATGACAAAGTATAAGGTTGCCCCCAGATTCATTCTAAATGCTTTGAAAGAGAGAATTAAAGCGAATCTGACAATTCCAAGTCAAATATATAAAGCAAGGAATACTTATCGATCATCATTAAGAGGTTCGTACATAGAAATGCAGCGTCTGTTGAAGTTAATATAATAAGAAAATTATGTGTATTGGACAAGAAGACAGGAGAATTCTGATGTTTTGAGAGATATATTTTGGACGTATACTGATTCTATAAAGTTGTTAAACATGTTTTATTTTGTTTTGATATGTGATAGCACATACAAAACAAATAGATATCGGTTACCACTACTTGAAATTGCCGGTGTCACATCTACTAGTTTGACATTTTCTGTTGGGTTTGCTTATTTGGAACAAGAGCGATAAGATAAATTCATCTGGGCATTTGAAAAGGTACGAAAGTTGTTCAAATATGAGACTTTAATTTCTAAAGTTATTGTGATTGATAGAGATCTTGCCATGATGAATGCGATTAGTGTTGTGTTTCCTACTTCAATACATTTGCTATGTCATTTTCATATTGAAAAAAATGTTGGGGCAAGATGCAAACAATATGTGAAAAAGGATAGACAAGAAGAATTAATGGATTTATGGAAAAAAAATTGTATATTCGACTAGTGTGGAGGAGTATGATCATCACCTGCAACATTTTGAGCTAGTGTGTGCCAATATTATTCTTTTTGTTGATTATGTGAAAGATT
>NC_021164.2:31039350-31040719 GCF_000331145.2 Cicer arietinum
ATACTCCTCGTGATCCTTCATATTGGGAGTATGTTGATGCCTCTCAAGAATCTAAAAAGCAACCATCTCAACGTTCTGCAAGGCAACCATTTTACACACATTTTCCTACTCTTATACATCTGTATATTGAAGAGATAATAGATGTGGTGGTTGGTGGAAATTGTGGGTTTCGCGCAATTGTAGCATTGTTAGGTTGGACTAAAGAATCTTGGCCTTTAGTTCGAACACAATTGGATAAAGAGATTTGTGTACATCAAGACTTTTATGCCAATGTGTTCGATGACAGTGTTGAATCAGTGCGAAACTCATTGAAAATATCAGGATTGGGTGCTCAAGGACAAGATAAGTGGATGTGTTTACCAGACTTGGGTTACGTGATAGCAATATTATATAATGTCATATTGGTGTCGTTGTCTCGTAATTTGAATATAACATTCTTTCCGCTAAACAAAGCACCGCCATCAAAAGAATATTTACTAGCAATTGGATTCGTCAATGAAAATCATTGGGTACAGGTAAAATTTATTAGTGTTTATTAAATTAAATTAATTAGCATTATTAAATTTATTATTGTTTATGATATTAGCATTGTTTATTAAATTAATGTTTAATATTTTATTGTTCAGATCAAATTGAAGTCTAATTGTCCTTTGCCACCTACCTCACAAAAATGGAAAGACTATTGTAGTGAATGTGTAAAGACATGGGAAATAGCTTGTGCAACACGTATTAAGCATTGGGAACACATTGATCCATCATTTAGCAAATCATCTTGTATTTCATTAAATGAAGATTAGAATATATCTTGTATTTCATGAAATGAATATTATAATTTAATATATTGTATTTCATTACGTGTTATCATTTACGTTATCATTTACACATTCGATAATCTCAAAATATCTCAATATAAAATTATCGATTGAATATTCGGGCATACATAACACAATAACACAATAACTAATCGTCATACAAGTGGTGTAATTCACTTAATATGTCATGAATCTCACTAAATGGTGTTACCATATCTAAGGCCCTATGTGCAAGCTCAGCTGCTCTACGGTCTCTACCAGCATGTGTAGAAGATGATGGACCAGCATGTGCAGTGATAGCATTTCAGCAAGTGTACTGAATCGTTGCAAGTAATAATAAAACGGTAGTACCGAGTGTCGAACTCAAGGATTGCATTTTACTATTGAATTGTATTTAGTTACTAAAATTGAACAAAAAGTTTCCAAGTTGATTGAAATAATATTTAAAATTGACAATAGTAGTAAAATTGATCTTTTATAAATTGAGAAAAATGTCAGGGATGAGTTTCACTTCGAATCCAACCTTGGTGTCTAATTTGATCCTAGTTATTGAATTC
>NC_021164.2:31040865-31042023 GCF_000331145.2 Cicer arietinum
CGTCTTTGAGTTTCTATGCTAGGGCACAAGTCTCCCAACTTCCCAAGAGTGAAAAAGATCCCTAAAACAGTAAAAATCTGTGTTTTTATGGTTGCTGGTGCGGGTATCGCGCCCCAGGCGCGCTTGGATGCGCTTGCGCGCGTATCGACTGTGGTGAATGCTGGGAAAAAGCGCTTGGCTTGCGCTTGGGCGCGCTCCAGCGCTCAGCATCTGCTGTCCGGCGTATATTGCATTGTTCTCCTCTTTCGAGTCTGCAATTGGTTCCGGGGTCTTCATGAAAGTTGTAGCTATGGGTCTTAGCTTTCATTTGCAGTTGGGGTGACTCCAATTGAACATCTACAACTCCAGATATGGCTGAAATACTCTACATATATCATGTTGATTTCTCATCAAAATTCAGCACTGCACTAAAAAAAAACGCAATGTAAAATTACGACAAATTCCTACTTAATCGACGAAATAAAAACACAAACATTTTATCAACTCAAAGAACAAAAATAAACAAAATATATCAAATAAATCCTTAATTTAACTAATGATTGAGGATAAATAAGACTAAAATAGTGGGAAAATATGCATATGATGAAGAGTCATCTCAACCGCAAACTTAATCTATTGCTTGTCCCCAAGCAACAATTAATTTCATATTTTGTCCTGTTAAATGCACACTTAAATTCAATTTCTCAAATTACATCAAACTCAAATTTCAAAGTTCTTGCTACTGCAAAACATTCATCATGCTCTATGGTTGTTTTAAAAAATAACGAGGTTTGTACACCTTGGCATTCATTTATCAAATTCAACTCTCTCTTCACACAATCTCACCAAAATTTATCTCAAGTGTTTAGAAAGGTTTATGAATTTATCACTCAAATCCTAGAACATGCATCACGCTACCATAGGCTTGAAAAAATTCTAGTTAGCAATCACAATGCAGTAAACACATACATTTTTGGAGGACTTTCGGGTTGTAATGGGGCTTAGGTAAGGGTAGGACATTTTGGAATAGTAGGCTTTACCACTTGGAGTTAGGCATACATTTCCACCTTATTCTACCATTTTTTTTTCACCTTTTCATTATGGAGATTCTCAGACATTGACAAAAGAACCAAGAAGATATTTTTTTTTTACCAAAGTACACAAATTGAATTTTTTTTT
>NC_021164.2:31042705-31044716 GCF_000331145.2 Cicer arietinum
AAATTTAACTTGCGAAATCACAAACAGAAATTTTAAGATTAAGTGCAAGTCAGTACGACTATTTCATCATAGTACACATTTAGTGAAAGGAAAAAAAAAACATGAATAAACGAAAGTCGACATACACTAACATTAAACAACGAAAACGAGAAAACGGAAAGAAACAGGGCAAACAACAGAAAGAAAAAAAAATAAAAAAGGAAGAAAACTTCTCTCAGTTTAGTAGTTCAAGGATACTCGTTTAGATCATCTGCTCATGTTCCGTTATGGTCGCCAGTATACTGGTGAGGTGCAAATAGATCAGCATAAAACATGCCTCTTGGTGTCTGTTGAGTGAATGATGTACTTGCAACCTTAGTTCGTTTTGCTGGAAAAAGCGCTTGGGCGCGCGTTCTGTCATTTGGAGCTGTACAATCGCTTCTCAACGCATCTTTTTGATTCCTTGCTCATACCAAACATCAAAACTAAGAGAACTAGAAATTAGAGACTAAAATTGGAACTAAATGGAGTAAAATAAATCTGAAATGCAATAAATAAATACGGTGCAAAGGATATAAAATTGGGTTGCCTCCCAATAAGCGCTCGTTTAGTGTCTTGAGCTTGACGTCTCAACTACTGTCAAGGTGGCATATATGACAGGAAGAACACATCATCCTTCTCACCAAGAGATACATATTTCAAGTGAGGTGGCAATTGCTTGAGTGCAGCCGATGGCGTATCTTTCTTTTTCTCTACATATTCATCTTCATTCCTTTTCAACCCCTCCCATGTAGTGGGGAAACGGGGGGAGTAAGATGGTGATACTTCTAACATGGCTAAAACCTCTTTCACCTTCGGATCTTTACTTTCTTTAACAACATCTTGGGGTAGGCATAACTCTCTTTCTAATGGCATAATATGTCGTTGATGTTCACCTTCTTCATCGACTATCGAATTAAAAATCTCAATTCGGTTGCACCCTTCTCTTTCGTTTGAATGCTCCATGGCTTTTAAAATATTGAATGTAACTGTTTCCTCATTTACCTTAAAGGTTAAGGTGCCATCTGCTACATCAATCATAGCTCGCCCTGTTGCTAAGAACGGTCTCCCCAAAATCAAAGGAATGTCATTGTCTTCCTCCATGTCTAGTACCACGAAATCCACTGGAAAAATGAACTTATCCACTTTAACCAACACATCTTCCACCACTCCATAAGGGTGTTTCATTGAGCGATCCGCAAATTGTAGCATCAGCTGTGTGTCTTTGACTTTTCCAATGCCCAGTTTTTTGTATATGGAAAGGGGCATAAGACTTACACTAGCCCCAAGATCACACAGAGCCTTCCCAAAAGTTCTATTTCCAATGGCACACGGGATTGAGAAGCTTCCAGGATCCTTGAGCTTCGGCGGAAGTTTTCTCTGTAGTATAGCACTACATGCTTCGGTTAGCATCACTGTTTCACCACCGATTTTTCTTTTCTTCGACAGAATCTCCTTCATGAACTTGGCGTATGTTGGCATCAGTTCTAGTGCCTCTGCAAAAGGAATGTTAATTTGTAATTTTTTAAAAACATCAAGGAACTTACCGAATTGTTTTTCTGTTTCTTCCTTTTTTAACCTTTGAGGAAACGGAAGTCGAATTTCTGGTTTTGGCAGTGGTTCCCTTTTTTGTACCACATGTTCTTCCTCCTTTTCAAGAGTGGTGTGCTCTTCCACTAAGGTCGGTGTGACTGTTTCTTCTGAGTGGGTCGAGCTTGAAGTGCTTACACTTTGTTTGACTTTAAGTGGTACTTGTTCACTTACCTTGCCACTCCTTGTTGTCACGACATTAACATAATTTCGTGGATTCGTAACTGTGTCACTAGGCAAATATCCAGTCGTTCTTTGTGCCATTTGTTGAGCAAGTTGACCCATTTGAGTCTCAAGATTTTTTATTGATGCAGAGTGATTTTTCTGGATGGCTCTTGACTCTTCAATGAAAGAATTTGTGATTGTCACTAATTTCTCCATGGCACTCTCCCAAGCAGCATTT
>NC_021164.2:31046133-31079604 GCF_000331145.2 Cicer arietinum
TTTTACTATTGAATTGTATTTAGTTACTAAAATTGAACAAAATGTTCCCAAGTTGATTGAAATAATATTTAAAATTGACAATAGTAGTAAAATTGATCTTTTATAAATTGAGACAAATGTCAGGGATGAGTTTCACTTCGAATCCAACCTTGGTGTCTAATTTGATCCTAGTTATTGAATTCTTTTATCGAATTATTACCGAATTCTCTTTATTATTCTTGCCCTAATGTCTTAGTGACAGAACCTTTAATTCCAAAGTAACCCCTAATTCCTTAGTAGATTTAAGATTAGAATTAAGCATTACCGTATAGAAATTCTCTTGTAAATTATTGTTGTGCAACTAATTTAATTGGTTTCATGACCTGCACCTATGTCTAGACTACAAATTCATGAATTTCTCATCTCAAGCATTCGTAAAGTCCACTTCCGTTTCAAAATAAAAATCGTAGAACATTTTAATGTTGATCAAGCAATAAAAAACATTAAGCACAGAGATGAGAAAAATAATTCAATAAACTCATTCATATAACTAGAAATCAAATCAGAAAAATAAGGGTTTCATCTGGTTACACTCATCCCTAACAATAAAAGAGATAAAGATTAGAGAAGAATTACAAGAAGGATTCATGAATGATTCTTGATAAAACTGCTCCAATGATGTTAGAAACGGCCGTCTTTGAGTTTCTATGCTAGGGCACAAGTCTCCTAACTTCCCAATAGTGAAAAAGATCCATAAAACAGTAAAAATATGCGTTTATATGGTTGCTGGTGCGGGTCGCGCACCCAGGCGCGGAAAAACGCGCTCCAGCGCATTTGGGCAGTAGCAGATGCTGGGAAAAAGCGTTTGGCTTGCGCTTGGGCGCGCTCCAGCGCTCAGCATCTGCTGTCCGGCGTATATTGCATTTTTCTCCTCTTTCGAGTCTGCATTTGGTTCCGGTGTCTTCATGAAAGTTGTAGCTATGGGTCTTAGCTTTCATTTGCACTTAGGGTGACTCCAATTGAACATCTACAACTCCAGATATGGCTGAAATACTCTACATATGTCATGTTGATTTCTCACCAAAATTCAGCACTGCATTAAAACAAAATGCAATGTAAAATTACGATAAATTCCTACTTAATCGACGAAATAAAAACACAAAACATTTTATCAACTCAAAGAACAAAAATCAACAAAATATATCAAATAAATCCTTAATTTAACTAATGATTGAGGATAAATAAGACTAAAATAGTGGGAAAATATGCATATGATGAAGAGTCATCATGCAACAACAGTAGTATGTGGACTCGAAGGTGCAACAGTGGATGGAGGGAGACTCTGAGGATGTGAAACACTAATGTACCATGCATAATAGTCTACAGTGACCTCTCCCAGAAAAGTCGCAACAGGATATAGTCTCCAAAAGGTCTCTACAGATGATCTCATAGTACTCTGCCAGACCCAATCTATACTGTCCGACATCGGAGGAACGTCACGCGGAATGCACTGAATACGACCAAACTGTCGAAGACATCGTTCTGGCAAATATGGGACTGAGACTCCACCACATCGAAGATATCTAGAAAACACCGAAATCGATACAAACGGATGATTAGCTCGATCATCATCATATGGTGTAAACACTACATCCCCAAGCAACAACGCATCAAGCCTCCAATGATATGCCATCAATCCACCTTCAAAAGCATGTTTTGCAGTCCACCTACATGCTCTTGGAAGATGCGCAGGAACCGCTCCTCTATCACCCGGCTTATAGATCCTAGGGAAGTGCTCGTAAATCCAACACTGCAACATAATTAATATAATAAAATAACACAACATAATAATTAAATTAATAATTAAATAAATAAATGACACAACTTAATATAAATGATATACCTGTAGTAGGGTCATGTAACCTCCCACATGTCGAGTGTCGTGGACAGCTCCATCTCCCCAGGTTGTCATAAAGGAAAACCAATGCCGCAGAAGCCCACAAGTAGTCTCGACAACGATGTAAATCAATAAAAAAAGTAATGTATTTCGCCTCAACATGCGTGTGTGTTTTATCGGCGAAAATAATGCAGCCAACTAAATGCAACAGATACGTTCTAGCCGCACACTCAAACTGGTTAGTTTGAATGAGACGGCTATATAAATCACGCAACCATTGCAATCTATATTGGGCACATTTGTTATAACAAATCTCAGCACATGCTTCCTCCCATGTTGCACCTAAGTACTCATGTGCGCAGCTCTTGCAGCATTATTAGTATTCATATTCAAAGGTGCATAAAAAAATTTACCATGTGGTGAGATGTGAAGGAGAGTCGCGACGTCGTCTAAGGTGATAGTCATCTCTCCAAATGGCAGATGAAATGAGCTGGTCTCTCTGTGCCATCTTTCAATAAATGCGGATATCATACCAGCATCAAGCAAAGTGAGGTAGCCTGAAGATAGATGCATCAGCCCAGATTCCTGAATCCAATACTCTACAGGAGCTGGCATAGGAACTTCGGCAAACTTCTTCAGTTTCAATCCGTGAGTAATTACTTTTAATGATCCACGATCCTGCGAGTAATTACAAAACAATTGAGATTAATTAAATAAACTTAAACATAAATAAACTTAAACATAAATAAAAAATAATTAAACATATATATAAATATACAATTAATTAATTAAACTTAAAAATAAATATAATTAAACATTTATGTTAATATATAATTAATTAAATAAACTTAAACATAAATATAATTAAACATATATATAAATATACAATTAATTAAATAAACTTAAACATAAATATAATTAAATAAACATAAACTTAAACATAAATATAATTAAATAAACATAAACTTAAACACAAATAAACAAATAATTAAACATATATATACATATACAATTAATTAATTAAACTTAAAAATAAATATTTATATTAATATATAATTAATTAAATAAACTTAAACATAAATATAATTAAACACTTATATAAATATACAATTAATTAAATAAACTTAAACATAAATAAACAAATAATTAAATATAAAAATAAATTAACATAAACATCTCCTTCACATAGCCTCTGAGCCACGTGATGCTCGTACTGTGTCAACACACGTGTCACTGTCGGTCCTCCGGGAAATCCGGTCTGCTGATCCTGATCATCAATATCAGAAGCATCATCCGACTCATCAACATCATCAACATGTGCAGAAGTATCATGAATATCATCAGCGACCTGCTCCATCTTTGGAGGCTGAGGGACATCCTCCTCCATATGTGCATGCTCAGTGGACTCAACATCATCATCCTGGACCTCCTCTTGTCGCCGACAACGCTGTCTAATTGGACGATTTGCTTCGTTGCATCGTCTGTTTGATGCTGTTGGTGGAATTCTGTCTACACCATCACCTCTGTCACCTATCAAGTTGGGAATAATTTGACCAAACACACCTCTCATTCTGGGCACTGCAATATATCAATAATAAAAACAAATGAAAAAATATTTAAAAAAACCCAAAAAACCATTTCAAAACTTTCACTGGAAACGAAACTTTCGAAATTTTTTGAAACTTTGCATGCATCCCAAAGTTTCAAAACGTGTTTTTTCGTAACTTTCAGAATATTCGAAGCTTTTACATTTCGAAACTTTCGTATTGTTCGAAACTTTCGAAAGTTTGTACTTCGAAACTTTCAAGTTAAACGAAACTTTCGAAACTTTTGTACTTCGAAAGTATCAAGTTTAACGAGAGTTTCGAATGTTTGAAAATTTCTGAAAAAAATATGTTTCGGAACTTTCATATTCAACGAAAGTTTCGAAAGTTGCGTTACTTTTTCACTTCGGATGTTTGAAAGATTCGAATTTTTGATAGGGTGGGAGAATCGAATATTTCTGAATTTCGAAGAAATTGGTGAAAAAAGGAAAGTGTGTTTATTTTATGGTTTTATAGATGAAATAAGGGGCAGTATGGTCTTTTCCTTATGGTTGGGGGGTGGAAGGTAAAAGAGGGGGGTGCAACGTACAATTCTCGTAGAATAATGAATGCTTGTTTTTTATCTGATTATAGTGGATTAAGTCTTTAACTGTGTTGAGGCTAAATATTTTTGTAAGGGGAGGACTAGATGTAGCAATGGATTGTTGGGAACTAGTATAAAAACACTTTTGTCCTTCTCTCATGTTTCTTCTCTTTAATTTAATTAATTATCTATGGTTCAACTTCAATTGATATTTAAATTGCTTTATAATCAAAGTTGAATGTTTTGATCAAAACTAAAATGCACTTCTAAAATGGAATAGTTTGAAATTTGAAAATACAATTCAAACCCAGATTTCTTGTATTTTTGCAGCAACTTCACAATCAGTACATTAGGAAACAAGTGTTGAAATAAAGATTAGGTTATACCATGATAGTTTGATAATTGTTATTGTTGTGGCTTTTAAGAACAAAAAGTTACCGAGACCAAACTGTGAATGTATACCTTGACAGGAATAATTTAATAATTTTATTTTGATGATCGACAATAGAAGTTTTAGAATGACTAGGATGCAAAAAGAAGAAAGGGAGATCAAACTCTCAAGTCTTTGATGTTGGATTTTTTTTATATGCATTAGGATATTTTGTAAGTGGAAGTAAAGATTTATATTAATATATAATTAATTAAATAAACTTAAACATAAATATAATTAAACACTTATATAAATATACAATTAATTAAATAAACTTAAACATAAATAAACAAATAATTAAATATAAAAATAAATTAACATAAACATCTCCTTCACATAGCCTCTGAGCCACGTGATGCTCGTACTGTGTCAACACACGTGTCACTGTCGGTCCTCCGGGAAATCCGGTCTGCTGATCCTGATCATCAATATCAGAAGCATCATCCGACTCATCAACATCATCAACATGTGCAGAAGTATCATGAATATCATCAGCGACCTGCTCCATCTTTGGAGGCTGAGGGACATCCTCCTCCATATGTGCATGCTCAGTGGACTCAACATCATCATCCTGGACCTCCTCTTGTCGCCGACAACGCTGTCTAATTGGACGATTTGCTTCGTTGCATCGTCTGTTTGATGCTGTTGGTGGAATTCTGTCTACACCATCACCTCTGTCACCTATCAAGTTGGGAATAATTTGACCAAACACACCTCTCATTCTGGGCACTGCAATATATCAATAATAAAAACAAATGAAAAAATATTTAAAAAAACCCAAAAAACCATTTCAAAACTTTCACTGGAAACGAAACTTTCGAAATTTTTTGAAACTTTGCATGCATCCCAAAGTTTCAAAACGTGTTTTTTCGTAACTTTCAGAATATTCGAAGCTTTTACATTTCGAAACTTTCGTATTGTTCGAAACTTTCGAAAGTTTGTACTTCGAAACTTTCAAGTTAAACGAAACTTTCGAAACTTTTGTACTTCGAAAGTATCAAGTTTAACGAGAGTTTCGAATGTTTGAAAATTTCTGAAAAAAATATGTTTCGGAACTTTCATATTCAACGAAAGTTTCGAAAGTTGCGTTACTTTTTCACTTCGGATGTTTGAAAGATTCGAATTTTTGATAGGGTGGGAGAATCGAATATTTCTGAATTTCGAAGAAATTGGTGAAAAAAGGAAAGTGTGTTTATTTTATGGTTTTATAGATGAAATAAGGGGCAGTATGGTCTTTTCCTTATGGTTGGGGGGTGGAAGGTAAAAGAGGGGGGTGCAACGTACAATTCTCGTAGAATAATGAATGCTTGTTTTTTATCTGATTATAGTGGATTAAGTCTTTAACTGTGTTGAGGCTAAATATTTTTGTAAGGGGAGGACTAGATGTAGCAATGGATTGTTGGGAACTAGTATAAAAACACTTTTGTCCTTCTCTCATGTTTCTTCTCTTTAATTTAATTAATTATCTATGGTTCAACTTCAATTGATATTTAAATTGCTTTATAATCAAAGTTGAATGTTTTGATCAAAACTAAAATGCACTTCTAAAATGGAATAGTTTGAAATTTGAAAATACAATTCAAACCCAGATTTCTTGTATTTTTGCAGCAACTTCACAATCAGTACATTAGGAAACAAGTGTTGAAATAAAGATTAGGTTATACCATGATAGTTTGATAATTGTTATTGTTGTGGCTTTTAAGAACAAAAAGTTACCGAGACCAAACTGTGAATGTATACCTTGACAGGAATAATTTAATAATTTTATTTTGATGATCGACAATAGAAGTTTTAGAATGACTAGGATGCAAAAAGAAGAAAGGGAGATCAAACTCTCAAGTCTTTGATGTTGGATTTTTTTTATATGCATTAGGATATTTTGTAAGTGGAAGTAAAGATCTCTAAAATAAAATAAATCAAACACTCAAAATGATTTTCATTTAAATGTGATTTTGCATTAAAGTATATATTTTTCCTAGAAAAACTATAATTGATTTTTGAATTTGCATAATTAATTATCATATTAATAATTTGTTTAAATGTCTTTGGTACTGCAAAATATATCACCTTTTGATTTTAGTCTTTATAAGTTTTATTTGTTTGGATTTAATCATTGTAAAATCAGAGATGATCGACTTTAGTCCATAACGTCAAATCAACTTTACAAAGAACGAGCTGACAAACAACTGATATATTAAAAATTAAAATGCTTTATATTATTAATTAATAAATTTATTTATTTATCATGTAATAATTAGTGTTATTTTATAAAATAAATATGAATAGAAATTAGAAGAGTGATTTAAGGGTTTTTGGAAAATTAACTCCGGCCTGAATTGTTCACTCGTCTCTTTTAACACCCATATGATGGGAGTTAAGTTCTATGAGTTATAAAATTAAGAATAAATACTATTTTATTAATTTAGTTTATTTCTAAATTTCTATCTAATTTCTTATAAGCAGGTTTAAATGAATGTGAATTGTTAAATTAATTGTAGTGTGTTATTGTGAAAATTTCGCATTAATTTAACTACTATTAGATTCCTAAACTCCTATAGTTTCAAGAAATGTATACACTTTATGAATGTTTGTGTCTGATTATTTTTGTGTAATATACACTTTATTAATCTTAGTAAACCTTGTGTGGTGGATGGTGATAAAGTTTAGAGTACGTAGATGTGAGACATAGAAGGTGATAACCAATACATGTAAGTTAATATTTGCATAAAGGATTACAATTTGTAGTTTTTTTTAGGGGATTTTGGGAGCATTGTTCATATGGAATTGGATGTGGAAAGTTAAGTGATGGTAAGAGTATGGAACAACTTATAAATTGACAAGGTTAAGTATGTTGTAGTATAAGTGTATGTGATCGTGAGTGGCATGTTTGTAAATAGGAATAAGATTTGTTCGTAAACATCGTTTCGTATATTTTATGCCTAAGTAATCTATATGAGGGATAAAAGTGTATTGGAGGTGAATAAAATGATTATCTCTAAATTAGAAAGTGACCCCATAGCTTAAATGTTAGAATTGCTAATGAGTAATGCATCATTACATTTTGAGTTTTGAGGTGAATTAATATCAAATTGTGATATTAATGAAGATATATGAATATAAGTGTTTAAAATATGCTTCTAAGGTATACCATGTCAAATTTTTTGTTAATTATGAATTATTGATTGAATTTTGAGTCTTGTCATCTTGTGCCTTAGGTGTGATTATCGATGAAATTGCAATTGTTGCAAAATTGGTGAATTGTGTGTATCAGGGGTGCTTGCATAATGAATTGAGGTTGTTGTGATAATTGGTGTAAGATGGATGAAATGTATTGTTGTGTTGAGCTGTGCTTTTCATGATTGTAAATTTGAAGGAAAATTTTGTGAAGTATAGCAACAAAATGACCCGAAACAGATCACCAGTAGCTAAATTAGAACTTAAGTCAACACGTAAGCCCTCAAGAAAACGGCTAGAGTATGTTTGATTAGGTTACTAAGATTCAAATGAAATTTGAAATTTAGAACTTTTATGCTAAGTGTATAATTTTTGAAGAAAACATTTAAAGTCTTTATGTTAGTGGTTAAATAACAACTCTTTGAGTTTTGAAAAAGTATCGAGACAATTATACCAATTAGCAGTAGGAGAACTCTGAGATATTTTTATTTATCTTATGTCAAAAAATTTAGAGAAAATAAAAAAGAAACAAAGAGATAATGAAAATTTATTTTTATGAAATTTAAAAAACAAAGTATTGAGGTATATTTAAAACCGAGTTATGATTTGGTTTATCTCAAAACAATTGGAGTTTTGGATTATATAAATTTTCAAAAAAATCAAAGATGATGGAAAGTATCCTCTTTGATTTATAATATAGTATGAGTTGAGTTTAGATCAAAACTTTTCAACCGTGTGTATTTCTTTGTTTTCGGTTGATTATTGTTAAAATTATTTTGGTGAGGAAAATATAATCTATAGAGATTAGGATTGTGGGTGAAATTAAAAGGTAGTTAAGGTTTCATGGACTAATTTTAAACATAGTCATATTTGGATTGAACGTTTTAGTTCCAATGATTTTTTTAGTATTTAAGTTCTAATACAAATAGAGGAATTTTATAAGGTTTTTAATAAATGGATAGGTAGGGAAAAAGAGGGAGGAGTATAGAATGGTAATTTCTATGGTGCTTTCTGATAGAGAGAAAGGGTTTTAGTTTGTAATGATGAATGAGTTGTTTCTTGTAAAACAATAGAGGAGAGATGGTAATTAGGGATGACAATTAGATCCAAATCAAACGGGTACCTACAAAAAAAAGTTATAATGGGTATGGTAAAAACTCGCATAATAGGTATAGACACAAGGGCAGGTAATTACCCGCAAAATTAAGCGGGTAAGGGTGCAGGTACGGGTACTATAGTACTCATCCCGCTCCGCTCCGCATCCACATATTGTTTTCTTTTATGTTTATACCGGTACTATAGTACCTCACCCCGCCCCACATCCACATATTAATTAATTGGTTTCTTTTATGTTTTAACATATATTACTATCATTGAACCACTACGATATTTATAATCGAAAGATAAACATTTGTAAACTTTTTAAAAATTTGATTTTGATAAATAGGTAAATAATTGTGACTTTATAACAAAGAGGTATGTCTTATTAATCGTGACTTTATAATTATACTTGCAACTTTTTATCAATTTTTTTACCGATCTCGAATAATTATGCCGTATGACTTGCAACTTCATAAAATCTTATTATAGATATTTAAATGTGTATTGTAACGTGTGTTCATTTGAAATATTTTGAGTTAGAAAATATTTTGGTTTATAATACTTTATGATTGTATTTAATATATTTGGATAATTTTTAAATTTATTCACAACAATATCATTTATTTATCGATCTATTTTAGTTAAAAACATGGGTAATTGATATGGATACAGGCAGTTAGCCCAAAGGAAAAGGGTATAGGTATTAAAGTTAATACCCAAGAGGATACGAACACAAATATGAGATTTTTTTTAAATTGCGGATATAGGGACGAGTACTATAGTACCCTACTCAAACTCCACCCATTGCCATCCCTATTTGTAATGCACTTAAGTAATCATTTTTGGTATAATAGTTTGAGTAGGTGTAGGTGGAAGTAATACTTGATTTTTATTGTGTTTTCTGAGGAAGTAATAATGTGCTTGGAAGACTGTAATGCTTGTTTTATTGTAATAATTTTAGCATTTTCAAAGGTTCTCCAACAAAATGTTTAGTAATAGTATATAATAATGTAGTAGTAGCATCTTCTTCATGTTCATTAGATTTATGCTTCATGTTATTTAGTATAGTTTTTCTATTTGAGTTAGAAAAAACATAATATATATTACCATGAATTGTTTATGAAGTTGATCATGGTGTAAGGAGTTTCTTTATATATGTTGGTGTGTATATATGTTTATGCATATGTGGTAAGTAAGTGATGTCTATGACTGATTAAAGTTATAGTGGGGCTCATAATTGGTTGAAGCCATAATGGTTTGTCCATAATCACTTGGAGCCCATAATCCTAGAATAGGTACTGACGTCGTGATCGTTTGCCGAGATTCCACCCTTGTGGATCAATTGTAATGGTGATCCACCACCTACGAGGGGGGGCACTATATTCCAAAATGATATACACTGTTATATGATTCTTGCATTTAGGATGTATTTGCATTGCTATGTTTTATTTGATTGAATTATGAACATGCTTATGTTGATTTGTTTGTAATATGTTGTGCTATGTGTACTTACTATATGTAATTTGTATATATGCTACTTTTAGATTGTGACCCTTTACTTTATTTGTTGACTTGGGCGATGCCCTTAGAAAATATTGACACATTCACATCCGAAGGTTGTTCTTACAATAGAAACTTCGTTGGTGTTCCTAATAGAGATCTTTCTACAACTTGGAAATTTGACCGATATCAACCAAGGCAACGTACGTTAGAAGGGTGGTGATGACTACTAGGAGGGCCGAAGATATCTCGCGTCCTCAGATATAAAGTTATGAGAGCTTTTAGGATGGTCAAATGAATGCTTTAGGAGATGGAGAGGGAGAACCCACGATAGGTTAGTGTGAGACGTCCCAATGTCTTGTAGTGAAACCTAAGTAACTAACCTATTACGTTTATAATATTCATCACGCTCCGTTGAAAATACAAAAGAATTTAAACTTAAAAACAATAAATAGATATACTTCAAAAGTGTATACATATATATAGTAGAAAAGTACAAGGAGTCTGCGAGTCCATAGGATATCGTGTGATAAACGTGAGACCATGTATTGAAAATACATTCATATATCAAAACACTCAAAAGGAAATACTCTAGAAAGACACCTTGGCTATCAACAACACATTTGTCTAGGCATGGTAATGAGGTAGGATGGGACCCCATTTCCCTCCCTAATCCCTAATGGGGTTGAAAAACAGAACCCCAACCCTGTATCCAATGGGGATCAGGTATACCCGCCTAAAAATCAGCAGTTTATTAAAAAGAAATAGTCCCCCGCGTCAAAATCTTAACCCATACCCGACCCTAGCATATAAATTAATAGGAAATGTTTTCTTTCATCACTATTTTATTTGGCTTTAAATAAAGAAGTTTTCTAACTTAGGATTTTATTTGAGGATTTCTATTTTAAGAGAGGTAACTATGTAATTTGCATACAAACAAGGCAAGTTCGGGGTGGGTATTAGTTTCCCCATTACCCTGCCCACCTCCATATTTTAAAATCGGGGAAAACTCGAATCTAAACCCCAAACTCAATCAAAATAGTTTTTTCCCGTCAAATTACGTTGGGTTGGGGGGTATCTGTTGCTTTGGGTTATGTTGCGAAACCTATATTTGTCCTCATCACATGTCAGTTGAATCTCCATTTCTAGCTGTATAAGAAGTGGGAAGAAGTACTCCATCTCCAGTCACGAACTCCTTTTAAGTTGGATCTAAAAACACATATAAAGTACAAGGAAAAATACATAGGGGACCAGATTCTAGAAACACCAAATAAAATGAGAGGAAATTGTTAAACAAACAATTAATAAACCAAACCAAAGCAACCACACAACCTGAAGTCAATCATATCAAACCTCCTTAATGATATATCTCTTAGATAATTTCTTATCCAACCCAAACTATATGCAGACAATGGTCAATCCTGATGCCACAAATGCTACCAATTAATAGTTAGGTCAAGCACCATATGACTTCATGTAGATTCTAGACATTATAAATGCATCACAACCTCAACAAACAAGGATAACCTCACCCTAATTGTCATCTAGTCTAACTGACTTGGATAACCTCATCAAATTCTTATCCAATCTCCTAGCCATGCTAGTAATGATACCATAATATCAAAAGTAACTAGGCCAACAATCAATCAATCTCGTGCACTCATACACACAACAATGGACTTATAACAACACCATGCACTTTATATGTATCTCACTCACAAACCTCATTGAGTCATGGTAACTCAAACCACAAACACAATAACCTCAACTCATATCATAACTCACCCATAATATCAATATCAATCACATAATCACCTTAGGAGATTTTCATGCTCTTGTTCTTGTATCCAATATTTCATCAATAAGATCATGTACCTATTATTATTATAATCCTTATAATTTTCTTCATCCATATTCTCACTCAATTTCAAAGCATTAGATCATGTACTATGCAACCGTCCTCAAGACATTAGATCATAAAGCATGTTCCTACAATTTCAAAGCAAGTTCATAAACCAAACATATAAATCATGTCATTACAAATGAAACACATATCACATATAAAATATATTAATTAGAGTCCTAGGCATGTTCCTACAATCACAAACAACATGTAAAAATAGAAAATAACAATCATCCTCAAATAAATATAAATAGTGATCTGTCTAACGGCAACTGATTATCAATGGTCTAACTGCCAAATATTGTTACTTTAAAGAGTCACCAATTGAATGTTAACTCATCAATAACTACTCAAACCTTAAGTAGGGCTTGGGTTACCCTACGCATATTAATTTAAATAGTTTTAAGCTACTCGTTCTGAGTGTACTAAATATTTCCCCCCGCCTTTGAAATAAGAACATGAGCTCAAGAACAATTTATCAAAGATAGCATGTACACGACCCCACAATAAGTGTCACAACCATATATTAAGTAAGATCATTCACTAGAAGATAATCACACCTTCACATGCCCAAAAATCACTCAAAACACGTCCATGTGGTTCATATTTCACCCAAAGTATGAAAGGGTCAAAGATCAAGGATAAATCTTAAACTTCCATTGATAAAAAACAAGTATCTTTTATACTAAAACGATCTATATTCCACCACGAGTTAAAACAATCAACATAAAAAATTAAGGACAACCCAAGGATAAACATACTCCATGAATTAAGAGGATAAAAGGGTCATGAAACTTACCAATGCCACTAAGAAATGGCTTGAAAATAATACAACACAATTTCAAAATCATACGAAAAGCCTACCAACAAATAGAGCCTTAAAATATTGGTTGACCAAGAATAAGACCTCAATTTGAGTTTAGAATTAAGAAACCAATATTTGATCATGTAAGAAGAATTATCAACAAGAATGAAAACAAAATCTCAAAGCTTTAAAATCAAAACCCTATCTTGTACCAAAATACTAACAAAAACCACGATTCGATTAATGCCTAAACTAGATGAATTAGATGGTGGATAATTAATAGTTCATAAAGCGGAGTGATAATTTTTCATCATATTATCTTATTTTATCTCAGTTATTGGTTAATTTTAGGATTTATTTGATATAGTTTGTTAACTCTAGTTCTTGAGTTTAATGGCACGTTTATATTCTTATTTCTTTGATTAAGTTGATATTTTTCGTTGTTTTGCGTGGTTTCGTTGGTTTAGTGCACTGGAGAATTTTGGTGAGGAATCCACACGGCCTATTTGGAGTATTTCAAACATATAGAGAGTTGTAGATGTCCAAATGGAATCATAACATTTGAAAATTAAAGATAAGATCAATATCTATAACCTTCTTGAAGATAGTGGATCCAAATTCGAACATAAAAGAGGATTCAAATGCAGTAGAAGTCAAACTTTAGATGTTGTGCACTAAAGCACAAATTATTGCACTTAGGGCACATTTATGAAATTTTAAACATTATGCTCTTTCCCATGAGAGCTAGAGCTCCCCTAGAGCATTAAAGTGATATTTTATGAGTTTTTAGATATCTTTTTGGCTATTTTGAAGTAAGGAAACTTGTGCTCTAGCAAAAAAACTTATAGGAGGCTGGTTCGAACAACATTGAAGGAGTTTTATCAAGAATCAGTAATCAAGATCAAATTAGAAATCAAGGTTGGATTCAAAGAGAAACTCATGCCTGAAATTTTTCTCATGAACCAATTTGGGTTAAAGAACAATGACCTTTAATTATTTTGATGATTACAAAAATTATTTTGGGCAACAATATATAGCACTAACAATTTTAATTAAGTGTGTAGTTTCCACGTCCTGAACATTAAAAACATTAAGCTACATCCTTTGATGATTGAAGAAGATAAACGAGAAAAATAAGGCAATGCTTTGGAAGATGAGTTAAAGTTGTGACTAACTTTGATAATTCGGCGTTTGATGGATGTAGAAAATAGTTGATTGTCTAGTGAAAGTGTTAAGTCAACACTCTCACAAAGTCAACTATATGATAAAAAAAAGTCAACATTCCAACATTCTCTGCTTGCTAACTTGAACTTTTCATCTGTTCGAAGAAGTGCATAAGATCCTTTGAATAGGTCATCATTTATAAAGATATGTTGAATCCATTATGAAGATAAATTTTGACAAGTTTTTAATAGTGATTCAAGATCTTTGAAGATTTGACATAGTCATTATGTTAGATGTAGATTTAATGCAATCACAGTGACGATCCAAAACTCTAATAGCCTTCACTGCAAAAAATAGATACGAGAAACATATTGTCGTCATATACAACAACTTGTGAATAACTTTGTATTAATTTTGAATGCTACAAATATCAAATACATTCTTAGAGCATACCTTGTAAACATTCTCTAAAACAATATTTTCTCAGAAAAAAAAAAAATTTAAACACTATTTGTAATTTAGCCCAGTAGTGGCTACTATCTTGCATGGCTTGAACATAGAAAGATTGACTTGTAGGTGTTCAGAGGACGTGTGACATTATTGGTGATTGATGACTCTTCATCATATGCATATTTTTTTTTATTGTTTTTAGTCTTATTTATCTTTTATTCATTAGTTAATTTAAGAATTTATTTGATATATTTTGTTAATTTTATTTTGTTTTATTTAATGAAATGTTTATGTTCTTATTTCCTTGATTAAGTAGAGATTTTTCGGAGTTTTGCGTTGTTACTTTGTGTTAGTGCAGTGCTGAATTTTGTTGAGATATCAACATAACCAATGTGAAGTATTTCCACCATATCTGGAGTTTTAGATGTCCCATTGGAATCAAAATAAGTGAAATAAAATCTAAGATCCATAGCTACAACCTTTATGAAGACAACAAAACCAAATTCAGACTCTAAAGAGGACCAAAATGAAGTATACGTCAGACAACAGATGTTGTGCGCCTGAAGCGCAATAGACACGCCTCAAGCGCATTTTCGGACCAGTGACACTGTCCAGGCGCACCCGAAGCGCAAATGTTGCGCCTGGGACGTGCGACGCACATCAGCATTCATTAAAACACAATTTTTCACTGTTTATGGATCTTTTTGACTCTTGGGAAGTTGGGAGACTTGTGCCATAGCATAGAAACTCAAAGACGACCGTTCCTAACATCATTGGAGCAGTTTTATCAAGAATAATTCATGAATCTTTCTTGTAATTCTTCTGTAATCTCTATCTTTTATATCTCTGTCATGTGTAACTAAACCCTATTTGTTAGGGATCAGTGTAACAAGATAAAACCCTTATTTTTCCGATTTGATTTCTAGTTATATGAATGAGTGTATTGAATTATTTTTCTCATCTCTGTGCTTAATGATTTTTATTGATTGATCAACACTAAAATGTTCTATAATTTGTCGTTTAAAACGGAAGTGGACTTTACGAATGCTTGAGATGAGAAATTCATGAATTTGCAGGTCATGAAACCAATTAAATTAGTTGAAGAGGAATTAGTTTAAAAAGAGAATTCTTGTACGGTAATGCTTAATTCTAATCTTAAATCTACTAAGGAATTAAGGGTTACTTTGGAATTAAAGGTTCTGTCACTAAGACCTTAGGGCAAGAATAATAAAGAGAATTCGGTAATAATTCAATAAAGGAATCCGGTAACTAGGATCAAATTAGACACCAAGGTTGGATTCAGAGTGAAACTCATCCATGACATTTTTCTTATTATAAAAGATCAATTTTATTATTGTTAATTTTAAATATTATTTCAATTAATTCGGAAACTTTTTGTTCAATTTAGTAATTAAATATAATTCGTTAGTAAAATGCAATCCTTGAGTTCGACACTCGGTACTACCGTTTTATTATTACTTGCAACGATTCAGTACACTTGCTGAAACGCTATCAGTGATTAGTGGATTAAATCCATCAGTTTGAAGGGATTGGACGTAGCTACCGTGTTGGTGGTGAATCAAGATAAATCGTCTTGCGCTCTTCCCCTTATTTTTTTTATTTGTTCTGGTGAATCAAGATAAATCGTCTTGCGCTCTTCCCCTTATTTTTTTTTTATTTGTTCTTGTTTTATAATATCGCCAAACAATATTTTATTTTTAATTAATTTGTTATGAAAACAAAACAAAATTCAAACATCCCCCATTTCTTATGTTTTTCTCTCAACAAATCATTTATTCAATTCAAAATCTTTTTGTTCAATTTTAGTAATTAAATATATTTCAATAGTATAAGTGAAAATTCTTTCTTGATTTCTTCTAGCTATTTCTAATTTGCCGCAAGAATTGTCCATTGCTAACAACCGCCTTCTACCTCTCTTTCTAAACAATCAGAGCATATTACACAATATGTAGTCATCGTGAACAATTTCATTGAAAAAATTTGATTTGGTGAGGGAATTTGCCTAAGCAAACCCCTTTGATGAAGAAACCTTTAGCTAGGTGAATTTTGTGTTCGATAGGCGAATTTGATTGACTAAAATTAATTTCCCTACACTTAAACACTACCAGAAAGGTCTCTGTAACACCCCGGTTTATAACAGTTAGAGTGTAATTTTTTTGTTTAAACAACTAACACTTATGGATAAAATATTCATATTGTCCCTCAATTTAAGATTAGAGTAAAATATTTAATTGAAAATTTATTTTCCAAAAATCGTAGATCAGAATCATTGTTATATTATATAAAATGATTTCAACACAACTGACTTACTTACAATCGAACAATTCACATAGACGAAAAAATAGTCACAACTATTTTAGATAAAGAATTTCCATCGCAAAAAAAAAAAAAAAATTATCAAAGGAATATAATAAGTAAAACCCTTAAATAAAATCTTAAGCTGATCTTGAACTCTAATTGAGGATGACTTAGTATTGAGGACCCACAATTGGCATCAAGCCTCGCTGCTTTCGACCACCAATCTAAATCATCACTTTGCCTTGTCTTTGACGTTGTTGCAATCCCGTGTAACTCAATCCCGGTCCACAATAATAGTAGAGAGTCACGATCTAAAAACAACATATACAAGAAAATACAAAGTACAAAAGCATAACATAGCATAATAGCGATAAACAAACATGCATTTAAATATATCATCATATAAAAAACATGATTTGTGTAACAAACCACCCTGATGCAATGCTTATATGCGAACGCACATGGTTCAAACTTTCAAACCCTCTTTGAAGGGTGTAAATCATAAATGTACAACCTCAACACACACTATTACTATTTACCAAGGTGTAGTCTCAACACTGACTAGCACAATATATTATGGTGCAACCTCGACACACACTAGCACAAACTAATCCTCATAAGGATAAGGTGAACCATCAACTCCTAGAACTACCATGTGGCCCATCATGATCACCACTATGAAATACATGAACATATTTTGACTCTTTCACATCAATTATTATGTAAATATAGGTATTAAAACCCTGTAATTTTAATATTCATTAAACACTAATTATTCTTCAACACTTTTTCATAGGGAATACTCATGACAATTTATCATTAATAAGATTCATAACACATAGTAAATACATATGTTATTAGTTATGAATACATAATCCCATCAATTAGATAAACAATCATGTGCACATTTATACATCACTAGCACATAAAACATGTATACAAATACACTCTACATTGAAGCATATATATTATTGTTAGAAAGTTTCCATAACTCAACGACTCTTTATTACACGAGCCATTTATGCTATGCAACCATAACCTCTACAATGATTCCAACGACACCTCTCAATTTCCTTGTACTTTAAAGCAATCAATTGACTTAATCAATACAAGTTTCTAATACAACCAAAAAAAGAACCCTAGATTTGGCTACTATAGAAATCAATTATGGTTTGGCATTGTCTTAGGTTTTCTTACCTAATTAGGTTTCCTAACTTCAAAAATAATTTGGCGAAAGCAAATTTAAAATCTTTTTCAAAACACTTATGCCATACTTTTCCAATTTTTTTCAAAACTATTGCAGTTCAACATAAATCGTTGTCTTTAACAACTTATGACAAAATATTTTTTTAACATAAAGCTTCTTAAAAATATTTTTCTCAAAGAAAAAAAAACATTTTTAATCACACCATTTGACATAATGGGTGTAACAACCCACTTATTTAAAATCTATTAAAATAAATATTTTAAATATATTAACTTATTAATTTTGAAATAATGTATTTTACTCAAAATGGGAATAGGACAAAAGGGTCGTAATTTAGAGGGTCAAAATAGAGAAATCCCATTCATTTCCGTCACTTAAGTCGTCCCGAAAAAAGGCTGAAACAATCATCTCATTCTTTCCTTTTCAATTCCTAAACCTAGGAGAACATCCCCAAACCGTATTGTTCATCGTTTACATAAAATCCTTCATTTCTCATTCTATTTCAAAATCACCAAAAACATTAGTTCACGTAGCCCCATCAGACTTGCTATGACACATTACATGCAAGGTTTCACATCTCAACCATTAACAATAAACCAAATCGAGCTAAGGTGAAGTCTAGAACGACTACGAAAAACTCAAAGAAATTGGAGTAAATAACATAGGCTAAAAAGATTGAGAATTAGGAGCGTCGATAACTACTCAAATCCAACTCGAATAAAGAGGAACTTTCTTAGAAGAATGATGAGTTCTGTTACATTAACTTCTTTAAGCATGAGGGTTATGGGAATTCATTCGCTGAAATTCTTTACTTCATGTCAGAAACTATTTTAGGGGCATTACGGGTTAGAAGAACTTGAAGCGTGAGGAAATAGAATTTTTAGCATATAGGTGATTTGAAACTGCACCCAAATGATTTAAAAAAGTCATGCATGTTGTTTGTTTGATCATTACATGATTGTTGTGTTGGAAATTTAGAAACTCTCAAGATATTGAGTAAAGAATTATAGTTTAATGTGTGAATCCTGTTACTAAAGGAAAATGTGTGTGCCTTGGATGCTCTTTCGCCCTTACCTTTGTAGTTTTTCCTCTGGGTGTCATTATGTAACTTTGGGGTTTTTGCATATGGTTGTTATTTAAAAAATTGAAGTATTTTTACCTCTGATAATTCTTTTCTATATTGCTGCCTCTGGTTCCTAACTCATGATTTTTGGCATTTTGTCTCTGATGATTAACTTATGTTTTTGGGCATGTTGTCACCGATGTTATTTCTCAACTTTGAGTAATTCTACCTTTGATTTCTCTTTTTTTTTTTTTTTTTTGCCTCTATTAGCTGTATTATGGTTTCTTGTATTTTGCATATGGTAAATTACTTCGGTTTTTGCCTTTGGAGAAATGCTTTTATTTTGTCTACGATAATACTCTTATACTTTGCCCTCTGGTTTTTCTTCTTCTACATTGCTTATGATTTTCTCCTTCTATATTTCCTCTAATCAACATGCTTATGATCCAAGTCCCTCTGATCAAGCCGCCTATGGACACATATCCTTTAACTCTGTCTTTGGTCATATATCCTCTAACTTTGATTATGCTGCCTCTGACCTATATGCTTTTGGCCATGCTGCCTCTTGTTAGAGTTTGCCTTTGATTAGTGTTTTCCTCTGGTCATGTTTCCTATAATCTATTACTCCAAAATGAAACGCCTCTGGTCAGGAGTTTTGCCTCTAACTAAGTTTGCATTATGTTCCAGCTCTGATAAGGAACTTAGGATTTAATTTCCACTAATTTTTGATATATTGTTAAGTGATTAGAAGTGTTATGGAGTAATGATGCAAACATAATATTATCAAGGCATTATTGAAACAAAATCCCAAATTAATATTTTGATGATAAACAATTGGTAATTAAGATTATGTGCATATTGGTATTTGATATGTTTGCTTGAGTGTGTTAATCAAGATAGGTACCAAGAAAATCAAAACATATCATAATAAAAGAGAAACAAAATCAAGTCAGAAAAACCAAGAATGTTCTTGAGGAAAGCGAAGAACGTTCTCCACAAGTTCCATAATTTCAATAAGTTATCAGATCAGCTTTAGAACTTGCATATTCGTTTTAGTATGTTCTCCAACATATGCAATGATAGATTTCAGTATGAATATTACTCCAAAAGGCAATGGAAAGACTATAATTCATTTGTCATTACAACATAATCATTCTCCAAAGCTAAAGCAAGCAAGAAACATAAATATTGATAAGTCTGGACAGAACCATCATGCAATCTTTGATTATGTACATGTGTCGCAAAGCATGAATAACACTTCACACATATGTCAGGATAAAGACAAAACTCAATTACCACAAAGCAAAAACGAAGAACGTTCTTGATGTTCTTGGTTGTGTGAAAACCAAGAACATTCTTGCTTTAAACACTTAGTGGAAAATCTCACATTTGTGAGGACTCGATGTAATCCATATTGGATGAACCAAGATATATCTATATGTTATATCTCTTCCCTTATCTATTTACTTTCAGTCTGTCAATTATTGAATTAAATAGATAAGTTGAAACTATTATTTTCAACTAACCAAGAAAGTTCTCCGTTTTCTGGTTTCAGAACCAAGAACGTTCTCTGTTATGTGTTTTTACAACCAAGATCAATCTTGAGTTAATTTTTTCAAGAAATTTTAAATAGGTAAATTTACAATTCAAACCCCGTTTTCTTGTACTAAATTATTCTTATTATGTGCTTTAAGCAAGGAAGAAATTGATAGAGTCGATGAATTCGACACTGCAGAAAAAAGTATGGGACACGCTGCAAACTCACCATGAAGGAACGAGTCATGTGAAAGAAACAAGGATTGGCATAGGCATAAGAAAGTTTGAGTTGTTTGAAATGAATGAAGGAGGAACAACCGATGAAACATACTCCAGATTTAAAACTATTGTAAATGAAATGCGATCGTTAGGCAAGGCATACTCTGTCCCAGATAGAGTAAGGAAAATCATGAGATGCCTCCCAATCATTTGGATACCAATGATAACAGTCATAAGCCAAGCCAAAAACCTCAAAGTACTCAATTTAGAGGAATTAATTGGAACATTGCGAGCGCATGAGGTGTTACTGATGGAAGACAAACCAACAAAGAAAGGCAAAACAATTGCTTTAAAAGCCTCTCAAGAAAGTGTGTCACTACAATCAGAAGAGGAAATAAAAGAAGTTGGACAAGAATAAACAGATGAAGAAATAACTCTCCTTACAAGAAAAACCAAAGAATAATGAGAAGTAGGGAGCAGTCGGAAGAGGAAATAGACGAAGTTGTACAGGAAGAAGCATATGTAGAAATAGCTCTTCTTATAAGAAAAATACAAAGAATGATGATAAGAAGGGAGCAGATCAAAAAGGGATTTCCAAATAAAAAGGAAAATCTGAAAACTGAGGTAGATAAGAGCCAAATTACATGCTTTGGATGCAATAAGCAATGACATTACAAAGCTGAATGTCCCTTGAACAAAAGAGCACCAAAGAAATTCCCTTTCAAAAAGAAATCCATGATGGTGACCTGGGATGATTCTAATGATTCAGGTTCAGAGGAAACAGAAGAAGCCAAAATATGTCTGATGGCAAACACAAATGAAACTGAGGTAATAAATTCTGAATAATTGCATTTTATGTGAACAAATGGGAAAGAAATTTGATAATTTTCTAAATGACTCAAATATTCTTATCCAAAAATGCACTTCTTTAAATGAAATGTTTTATAAAGAAAAAGAGGAAAAAGAAAAAACTCAGACTATGAATGATGAACTTAAGAAAATCATTCAAAATCTGAAAGAATCACAACTGAAAAACTTTGATAATGAAAGACAAGTAAATAATGTTCTACAACACCTAAGTATAATGTTCTCCTTAAGTATGAAGTAGAACTTCTTAAAAATGATCTATCTAAATTCATTAAAGCAACTGAAACTTTTTAAAGAATCATGGAATCTCAAATAGGAAATTTTGATAAAGTTGGTCTTGATTTTGATAAAACACAAAAAACAAAACTATATGAAAATTTCTTTGTTCTTGAAAGAAAAGAAGAAAAAATGCAAAATCAAATGTTCATAGTGCAGTAAAATTGGACATATGGAATTTGCATGCTATTTAAAAAAAAAGGACGAAAAGATCAAGAACATTAGGAATTTCAAAAGAGAAAAACGTTCTGCAGAGTAATCCCAAAAGAATTGAATAAAGAAGAACGTTCTCCAAGCAGTTTACAGAAGGGAGAAAGTTCTGGAACAAACGCAAAACTTTCTCCAGAAAGTCTAAAAAAGGGAGAACATTCTGAAGTCTTATCCAAATCAGTTTCAAAAATATTTAAAACTCAGATTTTCAAATCCTTTCCAAGACCAACAACAAAATGTTCTCACTATTCCAAATTTGGGCACCTTGAGTCAAACTTTTTTTTTTTAAAATTAAGCTTTAAAACTAACTCCTAAGGTCCCAAAATCAAATGGGTACCTAAAGACAACGTAACACCTTATGCAGGATGGATGTCAAAGTGTCAAGAAAAAGCCATGGTTCTTGGACAGTGGCTGTTCAAGACATATGACAGGAGATAAACAAAGCTTTCTATCCTTCACTAAAAAAGATGGAGGACTAGTAACATTCAGGAACAATGGTCAAGCCTAAATCAAAGGTAAAGACATAATAGGCAGGGATAATTCTGCCAAAATTAATGATGTCCAATATGTTGAAGGATTGAAACATAATCTTATGAGCATTAGTCAACTCTGTGATATGAGACTTTATTTTCCGCATCCAAAAGAAAAAAATCTCTATGTTTTATACATTGAAGAGTTACCAGCTGAATCATGCTTCATGTCCATTAACAAAGATAAATGGATATGGCATAAAAGTTATGGACATATTAGTATGAAAACTATTTCAAACTTATCAAAATTTGATCTGTTTAGAGGGCTTCCCAAAATAAATTTTGAAAAAGATAAGTTATGTGAATCTTGTGCAAAAGGAAAATTAGTTAAGAATAGCTTTCATGCAAAAGAGTTTATTTCAACAATGAAACACCTCTAATTACTTCACATTGATCCTTTTTGCCCTATCAAAACCATTAGCCTAGGAGGTATGAAATATGGGTTTGTCATCGTTGACGATTTTTCTCGATACACATGGGTTCAAGGCTTGTTTTGGACTTAGTGCTTTATTTTTAATTGATGTAACCTGATGTAAGATTAGCAGAAAATGAAGTATCCCTAACATACAAATCACAGTAGGAGACCATACCATGCCATAACTTACAAAGTTTAATCTCTAGGATTTTTGGTACAGATAAAGTTTCAATGCAGTTATAAAAATGATGAGTTTAGGGAAAAGGTAGCAATATGAATGAGTAGTGGACAACAAAGAAAATACTCATTTAGAAGAGTTAGAAGTAGTGAGACTAATATGTTAGGCAAAATCTTGACAGTAATTTTATCAATTCAAAGTTGTTAGAAATTAGTGTAAATTCTTTATAGTAGTTGAGATAGTTTGATAATTCTGGTTATATATTGAGAAACATGGTTCCCATAGGTTTTGGTTTTGGAATGGAAAAATTATAAGTGGCTTATTAGAGTGTTGGAACTGTGGTTATCTATGGGCTGAAGGAATGCTTGACAACCTTTTGCACCTTATTGAAGATGCAAAAGGTTAAACACTTAAATTCTAGGATTTCTTAAATTAAATCAAATCTATAAGTGGAAAATGTCTAATCCATTCTCTATATGAGTTTGTTTAGATGTTGGAACTGTAATTTAACCCTATAAAAATAATAAATAGAGGACTGAGAATTCGTTAGTGAGGAATTAAGAGAGGTACAGTTTTTTCTGATGAGATTTACTCAAATATAACTTTCCCTCTAATAAGGTTTATTTTAAGTTTAGCTCTTCATCAAATCTGATATTCCCTAATTAGAATTCATCTGATTAGACTATCAAACTTCATCTGGTATAAAATCCTCAAGTCATATTTCATCTGATATAGACTTCTTCTAGTCAGAATTCTACTTATTAGATTTCCTCTTATATTAGGATCTCTTGATCACGTTACATCTGATCCAGACTTCCTCTAATCAGAATTCTTCGAATTAGACCTCTTCTAATATTATAATCCCATGATCAGATGATATCTAATCCAGATTTCCTCTAATAAGACTTTTCTGATCAGACTTCCCCTTATCAGATTTCCTCTAATATTGAATTCCTCTGATCAAATTATAATTGACCTAAACTTCTTCCAACTAGACTATTTCTTGTCAGACTTCCTCTTATAAAGATTTCCTCTGATCCATATTCTATTTATCTATACTTCTCCAATAAGATTTCCTCATACAAAGATTGTCCTTTAATCAGACTACCTATGTTTCGAACTCCCCCTAGTCTAGCTCTTCTTCTGATTAGATTTTCATATGATGCAGTTTTTTCCCGGTCAGTTTTCCTTATGATGTAGTCTTCTTCTTCTTCTTCAAATAAGATTATCTAAGATCTCAATTTTCCTCTTATATATTTCTTCTTCTGATCAAACATCTTTTTGATCCAATGTTTAAATGGTAGTATATAGAGATGAGAAGATAACTGAGCATTAGTTCTAGGATTGGGAGTAAAAGATTAGCATCATCAGTTAACAATGACTAATACACTTAAGTTAGTTTTTCCTCTTGGTGTCATTATGTACCTTTAGGGTTTTTTGCATATGGTTCTTGTTTCAAAAACCTAAGTATTTTTATCTCTGATAATTATTTTCTATATTGTTTCCCCTGGTTCCTAACTCGTGATTTTGGGCATTCTGCCTCTGATCATTAACTTACATTTTTGTGCATCTTGCTTTTGATTCTATTTCTCAACTATGAGTATTTCTACATTTGGGTTCTCCTTTTGTTTTTGCCTCTGTTAGTTGTATTATGACTTCTTGGATTTTGCCTCTGGTAAATTACTTTTGTTTTTGTCTTTAGTGAAATTCTTCTATTTTGCCTTTGATAATACTCTTCTACTTTGCCCTTTAATTTTTCTTCTTCTACCTTGCTTCCAGTTTACTCATTCCATTTTGCCTCTATTGTTTCCCTTATGTCATTCTTCTAGTCAATTTACTTTTGATCCAAGCCCCTCTAATCAAGTTGCCTTTGGACATGTATCCTTTGATTATGTCTCTATACACGTATCCTCTGATTCTGTCTCGAGACACGAATCCTTTGAGTCTTCATATACACATGTATCATCTGGTTCTTCCTTTGGATACAAGTCCTCTTATTGTGCCTCTAGACACGTATCCACTAATTCTACTTGTTGATATGTATCAACTGATTCTGCCTCTAGACAAGGTGCATTTGTTAAAAAAGTCCCCCTTAATTTTTGCATCTATTAATAGATAACTTTGAACCAAAATATTTCTTCTTCATAAATAATATATAGAGAGTTCATCTATATGGTTAAAAAAAAAGATAAAACAAAGCAATACATAAAGAGGTAAAAGAAAATACTTCTTAAATCTAATGAATATTTCTCCCTCTTTGTCATAGCAAAAAGTGTTGGAAGAAGTCCTGGGAGAACGCAGCTTAAAAAAGACAACAACGGAGAAGACCCATAAGAGGATGAAGATATGGAGAGCCTGGGTATATCAAGAAAGGTTGGAGGCAGATTAGGAAGAGGTGGTTCGAGTCCCAACTTGGGAGCTAGTTGAGTAGTCATCTAATTCCTTAAGATTGCATTGTCCTTATCTTGATGGATTTGCCTATCAATGATAATTTGAAAGGACGTAAATATCTTGAGGATAACTTTACGAGTTTTTGAAGTGTCTTTCTCTAACTTGGAGAGTTTACGAGAACGAGGATCTTCACTACATGCTGAGAAGCTGGTGAATTATGTCTTAGAGAACAAACATTTATAGAGCAAAAGGAAATAAATGTTGCGAAAGCTGAGTCAATAGTAGGGAGAGTGTTGCACATGATTGTGTTTGAGGAATTAAGGAACCATAAAAGTCCATATTTGGAAAATCAAGGTATTTGTTAATGTCAAACAAGGAAGATATGGATTTTTGTGGGAGACAAAAGCTGGAGCATTTGTGATGTTCTGTCAAAATGAATTTGGGAGTAAATATGACTTTGAAGAAATGGATTTTGAAGTGATTGTGGTATTGGAATACCAAAAGTAGAAGTATTTGCATGTAGTGATTGTTGTAGTGAAGGAAAAAACGTTGTGCTGGAGGGGAGAACGTTCTTGAGGAATGTTAACTCCAAAAGTTGGTTAAAGGATCTATAGAGTTGGTGGAAGTGATGAATCTTTCTTGACGTGGTAGATTTTTTTGGAAGATAATTTTGAAATTTTGATGATGGATTTATCATTTTTGTAGAGGGACATTGAAATATTTGAAAATTTTGTTGAGAACAATACCATACGGAACAGTGTTCCATTTGTAATCTCGAGTAGTGGAGGCGATCATATTTTGTATGATGATGTATGGAAGGTTTTGTTTTTGGCAATGGAGGAGGTGATAAATGATTAAAGCATCATTGTAAGAAACATACTCATGACTACCATAATGGGGAATGATTGAATGCTAACTGATCTTGTTAAATTTTTTGGAAAGAGGTTTCAAGTCTGCAGACACATAGTTAGTTGAGCATGGAATGAAGAGCTCACTAAAAACTATATCATGGTCAACAGTTAGAGTAGAATAAGAATCCTTTACAAAGATGGTTGTCCCTTCTAGTGGAATATTTTGGCATGGAGAACGATATGCACTTTTGGTTATTTGTGCAGGCTATTTGGGTTGTTTTAGTTTTGTTTGGCCATAAAATGAGATAAAGGGGAGTGATTTTGTTGATATTTAGGGTGATTTTGTTTGTGTATATTGAGAAAGAATTTTGATTTCTTTGGTGATGTTTTTTAAGGAGGAACATACGTTTTACAATCAGAATTAGGAGATATCCTTGAGCACTTCAATCAATTTCACCAAGATAGTAGACGTAGATGGGAATACAAATACCTTTATCCATAAAAGACGAACCAATAGGGTTTTCAAAAACAAACAAAAACAAGTTGATTTGTTTGGAAACAAGTTGGCCTTAAAAAGTCAAAGCTAGGTTAAAATTTTGCAGGTTCTCAGAATCAAGAGGAACCAGGCAAACCTGAGGAACTATACAATACAACAGAAGCATAATTCACCTCAACAACTTTTTGCAGCACTTAAGTGTTGTGGATTAAGCAGTAAACAAAAAGATTACAAGCCTTATGAGAGTAACATTTCTAATCCATGTGACAATACATCTGCCCTCAATTTTAATAAAAATTCCATTATACATTCTTAGGCAAAGTACATAGAAATCAAACATCACTTTATTAGAGATTTTGTCCAAAAGGCTATTTTAAACATACAGATTTTTGAACAGATCATCAGTGGGTAGACATCTTTACAAAACCGCTTGGTAAGGACTGTTTTGATTTTATTAAGAAAAATTTGAATCAAGTTTTTATATCTGAATGATGTTTTGATTTATATTTGCATTGCCTCTGGTAGAATAGAATTAGTAGTTAACCTGATTTATGATCTTATTTGATACATTGAATTTGTATTAACTCTAGTAAAATGCAATTCAATCTTGTTGTTTGTGTAAGATGTATCTGAAATTCTCTAACTGACAATTATTCACTCTTTTTGTTAGATGAAAAAAGAGGGAGCATGTGGTTTTGAGAGAAATTTAAAACCACCCTTATATAATTCGATTTAAAACATTTAAGAAGTGGAAGTATATGCTTTTTGAAAAATTGTTTGTATGTTGCTTATAAATCTTACATTTAAAACATGCTTGCTTATAACTATTTCATTCAATACATGCTTGAAGTTAAGGGGAGATATGTTGATTGTTATTTCCTTACTTTGGTTTTTATTGTTCAATAAATTTTTCACCAAAATGACTATTTTGTCATGATCAAAAAGGGGGAGAATGTTGGAACCAGATTAGTTCTAGGAACAATTCCTTCATCACATTTTGATAATAACAAATGTACTTTGTGAGAACAATTTATTGCACTAATGATTTCATTGAGTGTGCAGTAAATAGAACCAGAAAACAAAATAAATGATACTAGAGGAAAGAATCAGACGAAGTAAGTGAAGATGTTAGAGGTAACGAAGACGTCAGAGTCATGTCAAGTCAAAGAAAGTCAATACAATGTTCAGACTATGGGTGTTAAAAGCGTTGTTGTGTGCGCGCATTTGCTTCTGAAGCTTCTGCCCAGTATGCCTCTAAAACTTCTACATGTCTGCCTCTAAAGACTGAAGATTTCCTCTAAAGACTAAAGCATGCCTCTAAAGACTGAAGACTTCCTCAAAAGACTAAACATGCCTTTATTAAGCATGCCTCTATTGACTCTATGATATGCTCGTTCTAAAGACTGCCATTTGTTCCAAAATGGTGCCTCCAACTTGCAGCAGCCTCTGATGTTGCACTCACTCTAAAGATGGAAGAAGGTGACGTTGCCCATGCTACTAATTCTAAGTCATGCATGTCTGCCTCTGACTACCAGCACCAAGCAACATTGTATCTAAATCTGATGATCAAGTTATATTATGATTAAGAAAGTCAACAACTCAGATCAAAGTCAACTCTATGGTGAGAACTAAGTTGTTTCATGATTATGATGTTTGAAAAACATATTATGATATGTTCCCACTGCTCTTAAACAAGCGTATGAAATATTTTAGAAGATTTGGTTGAAGATTTATTTTGGAATTAATCAAGCTGCAATAGTCGTATTTCCAAACCATGTCTATTAAGGTTTATTTTTTGTGAGGATCTCTGTTGATCTTACACAAGGAAGATACGCTCAAAAGATTCAAGCATAATTATTTTCAAGCGCTCTCTTGATAATCTCGCACATAATCATTCTTGAAAATTTAGTTAAAAACATGTTCTGGAATTAATCAAGCTTCAACGCTTATATTCCAAAACCATATCTAACAAGGTTTATTTTTATGAAGATATTTGTTGACCTTGCACAAGAAAGATACACTTAGAAGATTCAAGGAGAATTATTTCATGCACTATTTAGACATTCTCACACATAATCATTCTAGAAGAATTGGTTTAATATTAGTTTCAAAATTAATCAAGCTTCAACAGTCATAATTTCAAATTGTATCTGTCAAGGTTTAATTTTGGTGAAGATCTATGTTGACCTTTTGCAAGGAAGATACACTTGGAATTTTTTGGGACAATATGGAAAACCTATCAATTCTGAAGAAGAAGATACAACACAATAACTCAGAAAACCTTACACATACAAAACTCACAAATTCTAAAGTACTCAGTTTCAAAGTAAAGGCACTCATTTAATTTGTATTACTTTGTGCTCAATGCTCTGTTTTAAGTGTGTAAGTCATAGTAATTATTCTTCTTAGAATAAGCAACAAAAAAACTAGTCTCACCCATTTGTAAACTAACCCGTTTGGAAGGAAGGTAAAGTTGATGAAGCTGTGGAAGTTGTCAGGAACATGGAAAGAAAATGGGTAATATGAACTGCCAATGTATATTATGAGCTAGCATGTTGCCTTTGCAACTATAGGAGATGACAAAATGGTACTTCAAAGGTCATACATCCACCTTATAAACACTACTAGTATGTGTAATCCCTATAAAAACATGCCATTTAAGATTACATCGCACAACGAAGATATCCCTTCGTACTGTGATGCGATTATCTTTAACTAGCTTCCTAAGTTTCGCATCACACAACAATGTGCCCATGATTACGTACAATATATTAGAGCATATATGTCTTTGTTGAAAACTACCAAAAGTTAGTTTTGTAAAATATATAAAAAAAAATAATCTTAATTTGTCCCTTAAATACTTGGTTTCAAGTTAGAAGTTGAGAAGACTTCACTTTGAAGGATAAATGTGTTGTAATGCCTCAACGACTTTTAGGTTTCCGGTTGGAAAATGAGAAGACTGACTTGTAAGGTCAGGTGTTGTAATTCAGGTTTTGAATTAGTGGATAAAACATTTTGGGTGAAAGGGTTGGACATAGCTACAACATTGGTAGTGAACCAATACAAATCTTGGTGTTATTTTCCTTATACGCTAATACTTCATTTTGTTGTTGCCTCTACTCTATTCTATCTGTTTTAAATCATTTTAAGACATAAAGATGCTAATCCATTCTTATTCTATGTAGCAACTTAACATGAGTAAAGACATTTAATCCATACACATGGATAAAATGTATAAGGACGTATAGAATAAGAACTAAGAGCATAAACATAATTACCTAAAACCTGTGCTCGTAGTTTTATCCCTACATTTGATTTTTTTATAGCTTTCGTCTCTATTCCATAACAAGTTGCTATTGATTCCACTATTTAACTTTTTCTTAATAGATTATTTTTAATTTTATGGTATGTGCTACCTCACCGAAACAAGCCTTTCCTTATATACCTCTAATTGTTCCAACACTACCACTTAGACTAATGCTTGGTCAACCTCCATGATCAAATGCAACTACCTTTTCCTCTTTCTCCTTAGAGATCCCATGTCACATGGCATATTCGACCACCATGAAAACCTATTCTTGTTGCCTTGTGAGGCCCTTACATTGTAAAACACCTACTTCTCTTCTACTATTAATGATGACTTCCACATCTCTTTCCAAACCTACATTTATGCTTAATCCAATTTCTTGTGGAAAAACTTTGGCATGATGATCCATTTGGTTTTGCCGATGACATTCACGAATTACTTTCAACTATGACATCTCCTCCAACTATAGTTGAATATTGCACTAATCTAGCTTACGGACCTCCTTTATCTTTTTCAACTTGACATTATATACTTCTTCGGTCTAGATTTCTTGTTGACCTAAATCTTCCAAACTTTTTCCTTCATTACTTGCAAAAGTTTGGCACGATGGTTTTGTTACATCAACAACACCATCTCAAATCTCATAAAAACAACCATAGATTACCAAATGGTTGGTTACAACTTGTTAGGATGTCCCATCCTTCTCTTATCGTTACTTCTAGATCGAACCATAGTTTCCAAAAAAGGAAATCTATGGTTCTACATTCACAAGACATAACCAGTGCAAAACAATACACATATACTTGACAAATAAGGGAAATAAGTCATCAATAGGCTTGCAAAAAAACAAACACCCTACCCATTTTTATACATAGTTAGCATCTGATGGAGATCAAACTTTACAAAGCCAATATAACCTTAAACACTCATAGTGCGATTTGGACTGAACTACTCTTATACCATAATGAGATGCCCCATTGTCTCATAATGAGACATATATAACAAATTGGATATGTATATATATTCTGATACGTGTTAATGTTTTCAAGAATTGTTTGTTTTCTATATAATTGAGTTTTAATTTGTGATAAATGTTTCAATTTAGTTACGGTTGAACCTGAAGCTGAATTCAAACATTTGTTGCCACCCGATTTGAAACCGTATCCTGCAGCTAAAGAAATACCTAAGCTTATAACCTGACATGAAATGAAGGAAGCAACTTATGTGAAACCAAATATTGAAGGGGCAAACACGAGAAGGAAAGTTGAATTGTGTTTGTCAAAGTTGATAACTTTGTGATAATTTATAAATAACTAAATAAATAAACTAGTTTTGTTTTGCTGACTTACTTGGAGTAGAAGCAATCGGATTCAGAGGCAGCAATCAATAAAAGCATAAATAATTTGACACATAGATGTATCCTAGTTCACCATTAACTTGGCTACATCACGTCCCCTGATTCAAAATGCTTTAATTCACTAATTCAAATACCTTGAATTACAAAGCACTTGACCCTCCAAGCTAGTTTTCCCAAACAGCTTGACAACCCCATACTTTTGAGGAACTAACCACCTTGACTCTACAAGTTAAGTCTTCTGCTAACAATCTGACAACCCAAGATTGAAGAAGGAACTAAACCACTATCAGGTTGGATATCAAAATTGGAATTTTAAGTGTTTCCTTCTAACAAAGTTGATAATAAGTGTTTCCAAAGATTGAAACTTTAAGTGTTCACACTCTAAGAAAAGAACACTTAGAGAATACTTCTCATTTAAACAAAAGTTTCACTCTTTGAACTCTAAGACTACTATTTTTTGCTTTTCGCTGATTTTCTTCTTCAGCCTTGAGTATCTATTTATAATTAAAATTTGGGCTTCAATTTAGTCATAGTTTAATTATGAATTATATTTTTTTCAGATTGCGTTTATACATTCTTCAAATTGATTATGTTCTTATTTTGTTTAGATAGAGATTGTAAATTCTTCAGATTGATTTTGTTCAGATTGCATTTGTTAGTTCTTTAGATTGATTTTGTTCCTATTTTGTTGTAGATAAATCTTGATCAAGGCTTCTACAAATCTTGACCATATGTTGGTTTCAACACACACACACACACATATAATAATAATAATAATAATAATAATAATAATAATAATAATAATAATAATAATAATAATAATAACAATAATAATAATAATAATTGTAAGACCCTTAATTTTTAAATACTAAATTATACAATTTTAGGGTATTTGGTGATAGGTAGCCCCTCAGTAATTTAGTATTTCGGCCTCTGATAGGCCATACAATTATGATTTACGGTCCTTCGAGAAGGGTTTTGGTTTGGAATTCTGAGTCCATGCATTTTTGCATATACGCATTTCATTAGGGTGCTTGGCACGCGAGTCGTGTTTGATTTAAGATTATGATTGAGTGTTTGAACTCAAGTTGTCATGGTGATTGTGTTATAATTGCCAAGTGTGGATGTTTTGGAATTGTGTGTAAGTGTGATTGATTGCAAAACCATTTCGAAACTTATGTTGTCGTGGTGATTGTGTTATAATTGCCAAGTGTGGATGTTTTGGAATTTTGTGTAAGTGTGATTGATTGCAAAACTATTTCGAAATTCAAGATATCGTGGTGATTGCGCTATAATTGCTAAGTGTGAGTGTTTGGATTTGTGTGTAAGTGTTGATTGGTTTCGAAACCCTTTAAAAAGCTGAATTTTGCTGAATTTTGTTGTTTTTCTGCTGTTGTCTGATGTGTAGTCAAATACAGAATGTATTCAAATACAGACATGTTGTTTTTGCCACTGACTTACTGTGTAGTCGAATACAGAAGGCTGTATTCGAATACAAACATGTTGTTTTACTACTGACTTATTGTGTAGTCGAATACAGAAGGTTGTATTCGAATACATACATGATGTTTTTGCTGTTGACTATTGAAACAACATTGTATTCGAATACAGAGATGCTGTATTCGAATACAACAATGCAGTTTTGTTAAAAACTTCATTTTTCAATTTTGTTTATGCATGTTTGGCATATGGAAACCCTTTTAAGGTGCATGCTAAGTT